>NC_143390.1:42943257-43094773 GCF_980474605.1 Leiobunum rupestre
CGTAGGTTGTACACACTTAAACGAGCAGTAGAAAACTTAGGTTGTACACACTTAAACGGACAGTAGAAAACGTAGATTGTACACACTTAAACGGACAGTAGAAAACGTAGATTATACACACTGGGTTGGCACAATTTTACCAAGGGTGGAAAAATCTAGTTTTATCCGTGGTTTCTTCCACCTATTTTTTTCTGTTTAAAACCGTGTGGAAAATCGTACTTCCATGGTTTTTTCCACCTCTAGTGGCAAAATTCAATAAAAAATAAATAATAAAAGCAGAATATTCTTCTATTCACTCTTCTTCTGGCCTTTTTTCATCTCTCCTATTTGCAATGACCAAATTAGTCACTTAATAGATATATCTATATCAATGATTAATTTAGAATGAAAAGAGTTTTTTCCGGTTTTTACCAGTTTTTGCCACATGTCCCGGCAAAAACTGGGTTTTTGCGAACCCTGCGTCTTAAACGGACAGTAGAAAACGTAGGTTGTAAACAGTTAATCGGACTGATAAAAAAAACAATTTTCTACCCGCAATAGAACAGTAGAAATTGAAAAAATAAAACACCAAATTTAGCAGCACGTTTGTTCTTTGCTTTCCTTATTCTTAGGTCGTCTAAAATCTCGTCCGTGTGATTAGGGCGGCTGTGTTCTCGCAAAATCACGACTACAACTTTCGCTGGCACGATTTTTTGAATATTACTGAAAGGAAAACAGCCACAGGTGGCTAAAGTCTTTTTCAATCTCGCCTCCTTTATTTTCTTTTCTTTATCTTCCCTTCAAAAGGGGGGGGGGGGTAGGAAGGGGGGCGACACAACCGGCATCTTTATTTTTTGTCTCCCTCTTCTGAAAGGCACGCAAGAAACCGCTATCGTAATGGCGCTACGGATCTTTATTTTTATTTCAAACTAGCGCGGACGGGGGGCAGACGACGCTGTCAACCCCCCTCTCTACCTGGAATTCTTAATCAAGATCGTAGACACCAGACCGGTAGAGACATCTGGCGGTGACAGGTAAAAATTTAAATAATCTAGAAAATTATTATTTTAAGGAATATATAAATTATAAAGAATATACATTTCGCGAAAGCCGTGGAAACTTAGCGGATGGAATTTTGACATACGTTTCCGAGAAATCGATTATTTTAATATTTGCTCGAAGTTTATTCGCCTTAAGTTGGAAATTGGAATTTGAATGCGTTAAATTAATGGAAATTGGAATTTGAATTTATTTATATTTAAAATACCGTTTTGCGACGCGTGTTAATTTACTAAAGTTATATCAAGGTAAAGTTTTAATACTATCGAATAATATTCATGAGAAAATCATATTTATAAACATTTCAGCGTCCCAGGAAATCTTCGAACGTTTCAATAACAAAATATTATCAAAGATTTGCACCCACCAAACGACGCTACACGCAGATTTTGTTTCTAAGTTCTTAGGGGTCTAAATAGGTTATTGGAATTACATAGACCGTGTGTAAACTTACTTAGACAGTCGATAGGATTTCATAACAGCCTTTAGGATTTCATAGACAGTCTCTAGGATTTCATAGACAGCCTATAGGATTTCATAGACAGTCTAAAGGATTTCATAGACAGTCTCTAGGATTTCATAGACAGTCTAAAGGATTTCATAGACAGTCTAAAGGATTTCATAGACAGTCTAAAGGATTTCATAGACAGTCTCTAGGATTTCATAGACAGTCCATAGGATTTCATAGACAGTCTCTAGGATTTCATAGACAGTCTAAAGGATTTCATAGACAGTCTAAAGGATTTCATAGACAGTTTATAGGATTTCATAGACAGCCTCTAGGATATCATAGACAGCCTCTAGGATTTCATAGACAGCCTCTAGGATTTCATAGATAGCCTCTAGGATTTAATGCACAGCCTCTAGGATTTAATGCACAGCCTCTAGGATTTAATGCACAGCCTCTAGGATTTAATGCACAGCCTCTAGGATTTAATGCACAGCCTCTAGGATTTAATGCACAGCCTCTAGGATTTAATGCACAGCCTCTAGGATTTAATGCACAGCCTCTAGGATTCCATAGACATTCTACCGCTGGTTTTGAACAGAATTAGCGCCAATAACCCGTAGCTATTATTAAACCTGATGGGAGAATAATGAAACTATTTGAAGCACCAGAAATAAGGAATTTCATAGTCTTCTACCATTACAATTCTGTCGACTAGTTTCCGTAGATAAGAAGCGAGGAAAATATTTGAATACGGTCAGAAAATCCCGATTGTAAATTTGCTTGGGATGTAAATAAGAACGTGTATAACTCACGGATGCGCGAAGTCATACACGGACATGATTTAGGACATAAGTCAGAATGTTAATTGAATATATCGGGGATATCATAACGGGGAACAGAGTTTAAGCTGCCAAAACGTCAGTAGGAAAGCCTGTCGGATTCATTTCCAGGGAACATTTTTCACGCCTTTGACCGGAAATGAAAGGGGAATGGGGAGGGGGTCGTTTGACGCCCTGTCGAAATTAATGGAGATGCGAGAAAAGGGCGTCCAAATGGCCCGAATACCGATCCACCCAGGTATTAGTTTTCGACGCTTTTTGAAATGAATGTCCCAATCAATTTGAAAGCGCCGCCCGAATCCACCCGCGTCTCGCGCCATGATCCAACCTAGGAGGATGGAAATTAGGGGGTAGTTGGGTAGGTAGGCTTGTCAACGTTAAACCATTGAACTTAATACAATATAGACATCTAGCGGAAATATATTAGAAAATATTTTCGTTTGCTAGTTGTTGGCACGCCACGTGTTTTTATAGTTTTTACAATGAAACAAGGAAAAGCGTTCAATTTAATTTTCCAAGAACACCACTATACCGTTATTTCCAAAAGTAAAAAAGAGACAAATAATGGTAAATATATATGGTTGTAACTAGATCTTACAATATTTCGCAACTAAAACCAAATATTCAGTTTTCCCCACTAATTAAAATCAATTTCCACTACTAGACCAAATAAAAACCCGTAACTACAGTTAATCTTACTCTTACGGTAGGAAACGTAGATTGTACAGTTAATCTTACAGTAGAAAACGTAGATTGTACAATTAATCTTACTCTTACGGTAGAAAACGTAGATTGTACAGTTAATCTTACAGTAGAAAACGTAGATTGTACAATTAATCTTACTCTTACTGTAGAAAACGTAGATTGTACAGTTAATCTTTCAGTAGATTGTACAATTAATCTTACAGTAGATAACGTAGATTGTACGAAAACGTAAATTGTACAATTAATCTTACAGTAGATAACGTAGATTGTACGAAAACGTAAATTGTACAATTAATCTTACAGTAGATAACGTAGATTGTACGAAAACGTAAATTGTAAACATTATCTTACAGTAGATAACGTATATTGTACGAAAACGTAGATTTTACAGTTAATCGAACAGTAGAAATCGTAGATTTTACAGTTAATCGAACATTATAAATCGTAGATTTTACAGTTAATCGAACAGTAGAAATCGTAGATTTTACAGTTAATCGAACAGTAGAAATCGTAGATTGTACAGTTAATCGAACGTCTAGCAGACGAAATTATATGTACACGCGTATATGATAATCTAGTAACACTGCCTGCCGTAAGATGGCGCTATAGGATTAGGTTAAAGTGTTAGCTTGAGCTACGTTACCGTAGTTGCGACGTATTGGGATACCGGATACAGATCATTCATATTCCTAGATCCAACTCGCTTCCAAATATATTTCCCCAATTGCCGCGTACGATCCAAAATTGTAACGCAAATTGTCAATGCGCTATTTGCTTTTCGTCAACTGGTCCCCGCCGACACGTTCCGCTCGTAGGCGATGCTACGTGCGGAAACATTTTCATCCGGTTTCCTTGGAATGACGATTTCTTCAGGTTGAATAGCTGATGTAACATGGCGTCGAACTGTCACCTTTTCTCGGACCAACCATCCATGGCGGAGTGTATGTTGGGAAGGCGCCTTGGCAATCTACGGGGATTAGATACGGTGGTTTCCCAGGGTTACAGATCGATTTGCGAAGTGCTTACGGCAAAGCACGCATTTAGAGCGAAGCCCTTAGAGGTTTGATTTTTATGCCCTTTTTTTATACTAGATGGCGATAATTTAAAGTTTTCGGCGGGATAGCAATAAATTCATACCGATTTATTGAGAAAAAAAAACTATCAAACTTTTTAAGCGATGTTTTATGTAGAAACTATACAGAAAAGTTCAACACGAAAAAAAAGCTTTATTTTTTATTTTTTTAATTCCGTACATTTGAGACTGCTGGCGCCATCTGATAAGAATTTGTTTATTTAAAAATCGGTCTCTAATGGCGTTGCCCTCGCGAAAGGGTCTTCTCCACTTCTCAAATTATTATTTGAACATAAATGCACATTCTACGACAACTTAGATTGCCAATACAGTTTGCTAACCGGGTTGATAAACTGGTTTGAATCTATTTGATCGATTCCCAAATGATCGAACGGGTCCCATTTGATCGAATTTCCATTTGATCGAATTGCATTTGATCGAACTAAATTTGATCGAAAGCTACTGTAGGGTAAAACTACTAGTTTTTGGGAGTAAATCGAAAAGGCAACGGTGCATACGCGCCAACGGCGCGCGTACATCAACCTAACCTAACCTAACCTAACCTAACCTGACCCTATTTATATATATCAAAAACAACGGGCCGTTATCGTCGATGTCCTAAAAAATTCCATCATATAGTGTATAAAGTAAAAATCTCTTCATCTTTGTGGCTTAATACAGTTAAAGCAATGAATTATTCCATCATTATTCCTTCTGCACTTAAGCAATGAATTAATCCATCATTATTCCTTCTGCACTTCATATTGACATTCGGTAAAATAAAAACATACCAACAGGTACTATAAATAATTTTGAATTCGATCAAATAGTATTCGATCATTTGAAGGTTTGATCTTATGAAAAAAATGACAAATGGGATTCGATCAAATGGAATTTCGATCAATTGTAACGTATAATGATCGACTGTCGGTCACATATTTTTCGATCAAATGGACCAACACCGATAAACTAGCTTTATTACGAAATGTTAACATTAATATTACCATATGTAACATAATTCCTCATAAGTATGCCTCTGTATAATATTTCCATTGAAAAAAATTCAATGAGACCTTGTTTCACGCGGAACATACATTAAGCGGACCCAAAAATGCAAAAATGCTTATAATCCTTGCGCTATTGAAAAGGTTACCATGGAAATGAAATCACGTGCTCGCGAGGCACGAGCTAAACTTGACATGGGCAAAGCCAGAAACGCGCGAGGAATTCTCACTAACTTCCGTTTCCCATCAGTAAAGTTGATGACGCGTATTTCGTCACGGAGTTGTAAGTGACGTAATTTACGTCATATCCCGTGAACAAGGTTTCATTAACGAAAATGCTTTTATGGCATACTTATGTGTGATTATGTTACATATGATATTACTATTAATATCATTTTATTTTATTTCTTATCAATAGCTCTTTATATAAAATACGAGAGGTCACGTGATTACGTTAGATTCATCGTGCAGCTAAAGTTAGAGAGCGCGCGCATATTTTTGTTTTTGTTGAGCTCGCGCGAAAACGCACGAGACCCTCTACACGGAAATATTCGGAACCACGCGCTCCAAAAAATAACACTTTTTATACATGTATGCGTATACAGGATCTTTTTTTTTGCTCGGAAAAGTGTTTTTTTTCAAAAACTATTTATAGTACCGATTTCAAATTTGGAAGGTCAATTCTCTATACCGGGGGACATCAGTTTGAGAAATTTGAGCGTTTTCGGTAATGTTTTCCACCAATTTTGAAAAATTATTTTTCGACCACTAGGTGCGAGATAAAAAAATTCTATTATAAAGTTGTAGGCCGTCATCGAAAACCCTTAAAAATTGTTCACTCGACGAAAAACAATTTATTTATCAGTGAAAATTCGAGCTTGAAAAATTTACAAGTTGGTGAAGCCAAATTACGATTGTTTGAAACGATAATTGAAAAGGGAACAAGTCTAATACAAACGTAGTAGAGTTTTCACACTTGAAAAAATGTACACGTTTGGTTTTTAAATGCAGATATTTTATTCACATAAATTTTTACAAAACATTTTCAATAATATCACCATTGGCTGCAACACAGGTTTGTGCGCGGACAATTAAGTTCTCAAACGCTTTCTCTACCATTTCTGGTGTGACGTCTCGGCAAGCACTGATTATTCGTCTAATGAGTTCCTCCCTAGTTTCAATGGGCGTGGCGTATACCTTTGCTTTAACGAATCCCCAGATAAAATAATCCAGCGGTGTTAGGTCAGGTGACCTTGCTGGCCAATGCACTGGACCATTTCTCCCTATCCACCTTTCAGGAAACTCGTTGTTGAGGTGCTCAGTTACTTGCCGGGGAAAATGCGGAGGGGCACCATCTTGCTGAAACCACAACTGACGTCTTTCAGCCAATGGAAGGTCGTCGATTGCGTCACTCAGTTCGTTCTGTAGAAAATGTAAATACCTTTGGCCGTTGAGGTTCGTCGGCAGGAAAAAGGGACCAATCAAACGGTTTCCAACAAGTCCAACCCAAACATTGACCCGTTCAAATTGAACCTGGTGATGATATTCAAAACCCCAATGTGGGTTGATGTCAGACCAAAGATGGCTGTTTTGATGATTAAAGGGCCCATCTCTAGAAAATGACGCTTCGTCGGAGAACAAAACATGGCGCAAAAATTGTCTATCTTCTTGGACAGCATTTAGTAACCAGTTGCTAAATTCATAACGTCTTTGATGGTCTCCGTCAATTAGTCCTTGGTGGAGCGTAGCTCTGTATGGGTGATAGCGATTCTTACGAAGAATTTTCCACACACGATTTGCAGAACAACCCAAATCAGCAGCGGCGTTAGCGCAACTGTGACGAGGATATGCCACAAAGTACGCGAGTACATTGTTCTCGAAGTCTAAATCCGGTTGACCCAATCCGCGAAACCTAGGTTGCAAGTTACCAAATTGATTCAAATCGTGAATTGCTCGTCTTACTGTATTTACAGATGGTGCTCCATTTGGATGTCTTTCTGCGAAGATTTCAGTCACTCTTCTAAGGTTTTGCGCTGCTTCTCCAAAGTAAATGGCAACTATCTCGGTACGCTCAGCTACTGAATAACGAGGCATTGTTCGAAATATTATCAAACACTGATAATAATCTCCCAAAGTTTTCCTTTAAATACCCAATGCATGTTTAGGATTGACCTATAGCCTCGTGTTTTTTAAATCCGGTCGTTGTTTTAACCAAAGTTTCAACTGGATTAGGTAATTCGGTTTCAATTATCGTTTCAAACAATCGTAATTTGGCTTCACCAACTTGTAAATCTTTCAATCTCGAATTTTCACTGATAAATAAATTGTTTTTCGTCGAGTGAACAATTTTTAAGGGTTTTCGATGACGGCCTACAACTTTATAATAGAAATTTTTTATCTCGCACCTAGTGGTCGAAAAATAATTTTTCAAAATTGGTGAAAAACATTACCGAAAACGCTCAAATTTCTCAAACTGATGTCCCCCGGTATAGAGAATTGACCTTCCAAATTTGAAATCGGTACCATAAATAGTTTTTGAAAAAAAACACTTTTCCGAGCAAAAAAAAAGACCCTGTATATTATTTTATAGAAAGAGCTATTAAAACGGAATTAAAATTATGTTAGATTTAAATGAGTTGGATATAAAATAGGGGAAAAGAAATTGGTCGAACAGAAAGGAGCAACTCGATTGGCCAACTGTGTCTGGCAATCAAGTCGGTTTAAAATGTTGTCTCGTGCGCGTAGTGTCGTCATTTGCACCGCCGTCCTCGAAGATTCAATTCCCGCAAACTGCACATTCTTCGCTGGTTTTACGTGACAATGGGCTTTTAAGTCTTCTTAAGGAATGGAACCACGAACGAAGGGAAAAAAAACACGTCATCATAAAGCGATCATTCTCGCCATACGTCAACGGGATTTCCAAGCGGGACTTTTCGCGGCACACCGGATGTTGTAGGACCGTGGCAATTTGCTCACTAATAGAGCAAGCTCACCCGACATTCTTTTTGAGAAGCCACGGACACGGTACCGTCTGTACGCTAACGATCTACCGCTGGAAACCCGGTAGGTCTAACGCTTCTTTCATTTTTGCGACGAGGACCTTCTGTTTCCCGGTTGTTCCACCGCGTAAAAAGAGGCGCTCGTGTCGTTTCTTTGCCCCTTTCCGCCCCCCCTCTCTCTCTCTCTCTTACGCGACCAATAAATGTCATCTTAAACATAACGCGCCCTCGTAATTCTAGCTTAGTCCGGAAAATTGCTTTCTTTTAAAAAAGCCACCCTCCTTTATAAATAATGCATAGCAGTACTTAGAGTCCACCCCGGCGCCACCCGCCCCACTTTCTCGCTCTTTCTAATTAAAGGAACGACATGGCCACTCGTTCTTCGCAACTCTTCTCCCGCCTTTGTGAAAGTTTTCTTTACAGATTTTCCAAAAGTTTTAATTCTTTAATCTCAGCCCCTATTTTTTCACCTTTAATACTTTCTGCTCGAGTGGCTCGTTTCGCAGTTTTCCTTCAAATTAATTATCTAACGGGTTATTTATTCTCAAGACACTTACGTAACTGCAATTGTTATTTAACGTACGTGGTAGACCAAGAATTTGGCTCAAAAAAACCAAACGTAATAAGCATTGCATGGACCAAGAATCTAAGGGGACTCACTAATCCCGATATTTTGACACGGTAGGCGTGGCCTAAATCGCAAGGCTTACTGAGGTGCATCAGCTGCTTTGAAGCGCCTCAAGAATTCTGTTCAATTATCACTACGAGAGGCTTAGTCGGGGCTAAGGCTAGACGCCCACTGGCTCTCCGTTTCGTATCCGTCCTGCCTTCCACAAGGCATTGTCTTCGTTACGAAGCAAAGGCTTGTGGAAGCTAGGACGGAGACGTTACGAAGAGCAGTGAGCGCCTGGCCTTAGGTGACAGTACGTGCGAGAAAGTTAGGTTAGGCTTACTTCATTAAATTTTTGTAAGTTTAGAAATGAAATGGATTCCAGTTAATTTGATTAAAAAAACCTCAGTCATACGCGGCATACTGGTTATTTTTACTTAACAATGGTTAATTTCCATTACTTAAACTTTTAAAGAACCAATTTCAAAAATAAAAGGTCTAAAAAGTATGAAGCCTCATCATTTAACCGACAACAACGGCGCCATTTTGTCAAAATTGAACGTAAACGCTCCAGTTTCGCTACGAAACTACGCCGGAAATCGACTTGTCCACATTGATCTAAAATTATCCGTGATTTTCCTATCCCCAGTATTAACGCCTGCCTTTTAAAGCCCTTAGATTCTTGGTCCATGCGCACATTTATAGCGCGTGGCAGTCGCAAAGAAAACAAAATGTTTTCATTCCATGATTAGCCTAATTTAAATTTCGCGGCATTTTCGCCTCATTTTGTCGAATCCAAAAGTAAAACTAAACCTCAAAACTAGACTAGATTAAAAACCCTTAATAAGTGATTGATGTTTCAATTTTTTGTTTTTCCGATTTGTGGAAACTTTTCCGATAATTTTTCCGCATTTAAATTATCTGGAAAATTAACAACTCTATATTTTTCTGGAAAATTAACATGAACAATGCTAAAAATTACAACTATATAACGTGAATAAATAAATAAATAAAAAAAACATTTGGGGAAAAGTAAGTTTTAGGGAAAAAAGCGGTACTTCGGCCTATTAGCCTTTGGAAAGATAATTTGATAATACCAGAAGTAAATGAACCGAACAAAAACCTTTTTTTTCGGCCTAGAGGCGGGCAAAATTTCAAATTCGAGGCCAGAATGTAACTTTATAAGGAAAACGCCTCCAACATGGAGATTATAGCAGTCTAATAACTTAGGTTCATTTACTTTTGATAATACCAAAAATGTACTTATTTCTACCGACATCTTCCGTTCGAGGACGTCAGTTTTAGGGAACCAATTAGATGCCGAACTGATTTGATTTAGTGGAAGAAGGTTACTCTTCGAGCGTGACAATTTATCCACTTTTGGGCTCCAGATGTTCTTTTTCCCATCTCCTGAACTTCATCGTGAGCAGCGAAGCTTTGAGAGTAAAACAATTGTAAAGGAATTAGACCCATTTTTGAACTACCGCAATCAATAATCGTTAATATTTTACTGATAAAATTTATCTTAAAAATAATATTTGACGTTTATCTCAAGCTCCCTTTTAGTTATCGTGCAAAGGACGCAGTCCCTTTAAGTTATCGTGCAAAGGACGAAGTCCCTTTAAGTTATCGTGCAAAGGACGCAGTCCCTTTAAGTTATCGTGCAAAGGACGAGGTCCCTTTAAGTTATCGTGCAAAGGACGAAGTCCCTTTAAGTTATCGTGCAAAGGACGCAGTCCCTTTAAGTTATCGCGCAAAGGACGAAGTCCCTTTAAGTTATCGTGCAAAGGACGAAGTCCCTTTTGGTTCTAGCGCAAAGGACGAAGTCCCTTTTAGTTCTCGTGCAAAGGACGCAGTCCCTTTAAGTTATCGCGCAAAGGACGAAGTCCCTTTAAGTTATCGTGCAAAGGACGAAGTCCCTTTTGGTTCTAGCGCAAAGGACGAAGTCCCTTTTAGTTCTCGTGCCAAGGACGATGTCCCTTTTAGTTCTCACGCAAAGGTCGAAAGTGCAAAAGGACGATGTTTGGGGTTTACTCTCGTCTGATTAGTGGAAAACGGCGAACTTCGACCCCATTAATTGATTTGATCCAATTCTTGGTCGGCCTCCTTTTGAAAGTACTTATTTATAAGACTGTACCTCGCCCTTGCCTCTTAGTGTTAATTAAGCCATTGAGTTGAAAGGTTGCTTCATTATTCTTCGCAGGTTCCCGATATTCAAATCAAGCCGCGACCGACGAGAGGAGAGAGACAATACGCAAATTTCATTCGTTAAAATTAATTAAACGGAAATCCGAGCAAAACAACGATGATTCATTTGTTTTCTGTGGGGGAAACGGGATTTGCGTGTTAGCCCGCGAAGCCACTTTGATCAGTACAATGGCCGACGCGCGGGGTACTCTTAACAATCGCGAATTAAAGCTTGAGGCGAAATGCCCTATTAATTATGGAAAACAGGCCGCCTACTAATTTGCTAAGAGAACCGCGTCAACCGCTTAAAGATGGTGTAATTAAATTATAAGAAAAAAAACCGCGAATTTTCCACAAAACGTCGCTATAAATGTTCCCATACCAAAGAGTCAATTTCGCGTGGAATCTCTAGAACCCGGCTTTGATAACGCTTCTTCTAAGCCTTGGCTGGTTTAATTCAAATGAGATCGCGACTCTCTTGTTAGTGACGCCAAACAATGACTCGAATTTATTATGGAAATGTTACGCCTAGAATTTAATCAGAATTTCAAATTTGGGAAGAAGGATTACACTCAAGCGGATGATTTTTCTATCGCTATCGGTAGAAGATAGAGTGGGAATTGGAATCGGCGTAAGATGTATTTTTGTTCCCGGGTTTAGTTATTAGACGAGCTTTGCCGCTTTTCAATCTAGTTGAAAGGGTTTTTGATTTCGGGGATTGGTTTGGGGAACTTCCTTTTCCCAATGTAAGTGTGTTTTTTTTTCATCTTCGATTTTTGAATGATGAATTTGGTTTTACGGGGTGTCTCTTATATTTTATTGGTGCGTGTTTCTGGGGAATTGGACGTAGAGTTCAATTTATATATTTTTAAAGTATAGTTTTGTTTGCGAATAAGAATATAATTTAAATATATTTTATATGATAAGTAATAATAAAGTGAATGCGTGTAGAAAAATATAAAATTTTATATTTCGAAATTCAATTTTTTAAATTACCCATTTTTTATCGGTAATCTGGATTTTTTTTATATCTTGCTCATGGACAATTTTAGGGTTAACGCGTATTATTCATACTTTTTTATAGTATTACTTATTTATAGTGTTGTAAGTCGGAAAATATTCCGGAAAATGACTGAGGCCTTTTTTCCGGAACATTTTCCGTATTTTAAAAAAAAGTTTTAATTCCATGATTAGTCTAATACTGTTTGCAAATTTAAATAAAGCGGCATTTTCGCCGCATTTTTTCGAATCTAAAAGTAAAACTAAACCTCTAGACTAGTATAAATTGAGTGATCTTACGATACACGATACGACAGGATAACTATTCCAACTTTCCAAGTAGAAGTATGGATTCCTGCAACGTACAATTATTATCTATTAACCTTAATTGAATGTTAAGTTCTCTCCCTACTGGTTTAAGGGGTTTTCCCGTTTCCCCTTCCATTAAAACTTGTTGAGGTTAACGGTAATAGTTAGTGTAGGGAGCTGTTGGCTCGCGTGCCACCACCCTCCTACGCATTGTAACTCGGCCACCTGAATTAATAGCTTTAAAAGTCGCTTGACGACTTAGGCCTAAGGTGGAGCCTTGGGTATTAGCCTAGCTGATTATTATTATTAATAAAATTTACTAAATAGTGTATCTAATAATTTAATTCTACGTATGCAAAATAATTTACACATACGACGTATATAGATTAAATTTAATTTAATCTATTCAATTTACAAACATTACGAACAATACAATCAAATCAACTCGATAAAATAAATTCTTCATTAAATGTTTAAAAATCAATAACATAAAATCCAAAATGTAATTTCAAAAAAATAAATATTTTTATTTAAAAAAAATTGAAAACTAATGTGGAAATAAAGTTGATCTACTTCTAACATTAATTTGTGAAAAGTCAAAATACAATTCGCGCATTCTACGCTAGCGAGGCGTTAAATGTGGGTTATACGCTGTTTTTCTTTTAATAGACGCATTCACATATTGCCTACAGGGAAATATGCAAAAAGGGGCGAAATCCACCCGAGGTACCTTCCAATTTAATAATGTTTGAGGTAGATGGCGACAATATTAAGTTTATGAAAAATAAAAAATAAATAAAAAGTTATTTATTAATACTAAATTATAGTACTTTAAATTCTTATTAAAAATATATAATTTTTGTAATTTAAATTAACAATTAATTTTAACAGTAGTTAACACTCTGCCATAGATGGCACTATAGTACAATTTTAAACTATCCAATCATGGAAGATAATTTTGTATTTTAAATCCCGACAAAACCGTTCTCCACTAATAACTGAAAACTTTCAACCAATCGTTGAAAATCAAAATTATGACGTCATGTTGCTATCAGAGCGCCATCTACTAACAAATAATGCCATCACCACGTTACCTCGGATGAATTTTACCCCTTTTAAGTGGTCTCTGTCCCTTAAAAATTGTAAATCGATCTATACTCATCACGGTATCCCGAAGTCGAAAAGCGTTTTTCCAGCGAGAATAAAACCCTAAAAAACATTGATTTTGAAAGCTCCCTCGAAACTGAGAAACCCGGATTGAGATTGGGAAAGACAGAAACATTTCCCTCCCCCTTTCGTCCCCTCAATCATTTCCGCGAAAGAGTATAAAATAGACACGGTAAAGAAAAATGTCTGGGTAAGGGTGAAATATTTCTCAATTTCCCAACGAGAGTGGAGAGAGGGTTAAGCTTTCAAATATTGCAACAACCCAACGCGCGTTTCTCTCGATTTTAGCCTTCGCTAAAACGCACCCGAGAGGAATGTAGGGCTATATGGCCGTATAAAGATTAGATTGATGTTTTGGCCGCCAAAAAGAACCCTACCTTCGCCTTCTTCTGGAATAATATCTTTGGCGGGTCGATGCCAATAACCCATTTGACCGAAGGATGGATAGTTCGCCTCTCTCTGTAGTTTAGTCTCTCGTTGCTTTTCTCGCGCGAGATCCAAGTTTTTTTTCTTCGGCGTAATGGCGAAGAGTATTCTGGTGGAAAAAATGATCGGAACAAGTGGTTGCGTTACGAATTGATGAATTCTCCATTAGTGATAATGTATGGAAGAGTTTCGACAATAGACCTAATAAAATATGGATATTTTGGTCGTAATATTCTTAAAGGCTTAGGACCTCAAACGTTTTTCAAAAAATTGGCTTCAATTTCCATAGCTCTTACTTTTCTAGCGAATGCTCAAGTCCGTATATTGCTTCTGAATAGATACATTTGGGAGAATACCCTTTCACGGGGCTGACGCCATTAGAGGACGATTTTTAAAATCCCGAACACTTAACAGATGGTGCCAACAGTCTGGAACTTAAAATATTAAAATTATCTAAAAACCGTGAAAAGTATTCAATTCTTTCGTGTTCCATTTGTTAATTTTAGGTAGTTTTTAAATAAAGAATCTCTTAAATAGTGTTAGATATTTTTAAAATAATTAGTGAAAAATTATTACTCTTCCTACAAATAATCATCTACTATATCTACGCCCCCTTGGGTTCGGCATTGAAAGCTAGATATGTTTTTCCTCATCGTTATTCGTAAATTTGACTTTATAAATAATAATACTTGCATTTCAATATAATTTTGGCATCGTTTGCTTATTTTGATTATTTTAGTGTTGTAAACCGGAAATTATTCCGCGGAAAATGACCGAGGCCTTTTTTCTGGAAAAATTTCCGTATTTTTCCACAAAAAATAAAAAAGTTTTCAGTCCATGATTAGTCTAATATATTGTTTGCAAATTTAAATAAAGCGGAATTTTCGCCTCTTTTTTTCGAATCGAAAAGGAAAACTAGACCTATAGACTAGTTTAAACTGATTAACAATGTAACACTATTAATGTTTTGTAGTATGTTTGCTTATATTAGACATTTTAAATCGATAAAAAGTTAAAAACATTAAGAGCCTTTAAAAAGTATTTTATGTTTAAATTTTCCGGAAAATGTTTTGGAAATTTTTCCGCATTTTATTTTTCCGGAAAATTAACAACACTAGATTATTTTATTAAGAAAAACATTCTTATGACTTTTTAATTTGTCTGTAGCAGACGCTACATCGGAGAAGCTAGCACCATTGCGCCATCTAGACTCGTTTCGGTCGCGAATAATGAAAAACCATAAAAATCGAACCTCTATAAATATCGCTCTAAATGTTTGTTTCCCTGTAATAATTTTGTGAATCGGTATATAATAGAATTTCATCCATTTTGCAGCGCTAATGCTAGAAGAATGTGTTCGGGGGGGAGACCAAGGTTTTTTAGGGTATTGTTTCCATTGGCAAAAGCTCAAGTAATTTCCTTTGTGAACAGGGCTTTTGTTTTCGTAAACTAATTTCTAAAAAATCATCACGTAGCTGCAACCCAAGGGATAAAATATTTGTTAAAAACAACGTAGTTAAGTTCTTCATTTAGTATCGCTCTTAATAGACGGATTCACAAATTGCTTACAGAGAAACAAACGAGCACTTAGGAGGCTCGACTTAAATGCGTTTTTTCCCCAACTAAATGGCTTCATTTTGTTATATTTTTATTTTAATGGCATAAATATTAGGCCTAACACGGTTTAAAGCTGTGCACTTTAAAAAGTTATGCTCGTGATAAACTCGGCTTAAAAAAAACTATGAAAATTTTAATTTTGTTTTTGCGTTTTAGTCTAATTTATAATTTGTACGTTTTATACTGGTGACGCCATCTGCTAGGAGTTTGGGTATTTCAAAATTTACGTGAAAGGATCTTATCCTTGACAAATGCGTATCGGTGTATTCCTTCCTGACAGACAACGATATAATTTGAAGTAGATATCCGTAAATGTCAATTTTATTTTTCCGAGGATAAGCTAAGCGCTGGGATCAACAGAGAAGAGTAAAATAAGAAACAACAAAGCGGCGGCCGCTCTTCGGAGGAATAAAATATGATGCAGTAGCGCCAGCTGTCGACGGCTATTTGCATTTACCGCCTCCCACGGAATCCAGACCCCCAACGCGAAACTCCGAGATGGGAAGAAATACCCTTTGCAAAAAAATCGCTTATCCGATCATATCGGTATCGGACCCTGGATAGGCAGCTTTTCCCTACGGTACAGGGCAGATCAGTCTACTCCGTGTAGCACCTGACTACGCTAGTTCTGGCGGCGAGTCAAAAGGGGAAAATCATTGTTCCTAAAATCGATGCTGGGCCAATAGCCATTTTCCGGAAGCAAAAACTTCCAACTAACATCATTATCTGACCCCTCCTTTGTTTCATCGACGCCTGTCGTTCAAGGCGTAACAGAGGGCTCCGGTACTTGTCTGTTAAGGGTGTGGTTTATCGGAAAATGTTGATGGTCTTCTTATTCGTCCAGGGTTGCCATACGTCAGGGAAAAGTCGGGGAATTTAAAAATGGACCTATAAAACGTCAAGAAATTTTAAGAATTTGTAAAAATTAAGGGAAAAGTCAGGGAATTCAATTTTATCTTAACACTTTTTGAAGGTAATTTTACTCTAGATCTATGACAAATTGTATGATTATCATTTATTTGCTTGAAAGTTTGCTTTTTTTTCAACATTTAATCAAGTCCATTTAAATTTATTAATTTCTGATAAAAGTAAAATATAAAATAAACATTTTAGCCTTAAAAAGTCAGGGGTAATCTCTTAAAATGGTCAGGGAATTTGAATCTCCAAATTTTGTGGCAACCCTGTCTTCGAAGTGTAGACTGTGTGCCGTATTCTACCACTTACAGCGTCATTTTATTCCGATGAAAAGGAGACGACGATTTCATCTTTGGAAAACTATTCTCTGTACGTACTTACTTGCTTGATTAAGAAATTTTTGTAAATGCTTGTACTTGTACAGAGCTTTGATCTCAGAAGTATAATTTGGCTTGTCCAACTTGTTTCATTTCTTCTCATGATGTTATTTTTTAATAGAGAGTTTCCTTTTGAGAACTTGGTTTACTAAATTAATGATTCTTCGCCATTTTGAAGTTAGTCCCTTTAATCGACATATTTTGATAATTAATTTTTCTGCCTTTATTTGCATTTTAATTTTTCAAATTTTTTATAATACGATATTTTCCAAATGTTTGAAAATAGGCTAGCTGATATTCTCAGATAACGGATAGCTGATATTCTCAGATAGCGGATTGCGGATATTCTCAGATTTCGGATAGCTGATATTCTCAGATAACGGATAGCTGGTATTATCAGATAACGGATAGCTGATATCCTCAGATATAAAATAGCAGCTTTTCTCAGATATCCAATAGCTGATTTTCTCATATTTTGGATATCTGATATTCTCAGATTTTCAACATTACATTATTCGAATAATTATAAGCAGTGTAAAAAATAACCAACTTGCCATTTAGAAGCACTAAATTTGCGGATATAGCATACGCTGTTCCATGTTAAGCCAGGTGCTCACTGCTCTTCGTAACGTCTCCGTCCTACCTTCCACAAGCCTTTGCTTCGTAACGGAGACAATGCCTTGTGGAAGGCAGGACGGATACGAAACGGAGAGCCAGTGGGCGCCTAGCCTTAATCGTAAACATCGTTAGTGGAAAATATATTCCAGGAGTACGTAGTTTAAAAGTTATTTGTGAAAATTAAACAAGGAATGAGGTTAAATGTAAATTAAGCCTTATGATCCCTAATGCGGTGATATTGGAGATAGTTTCATAAATTGGTGTTCGGCATTGTTTTGGAATTCCGGGGCTTTAACCGACACCCACCGACGCATTCCCGTTTAAATTCAGGTTCAGAGGATGCTAATCGCTCTGAACCGAAGTCTTGTCTCGCTAATTGAACTTCTAACGAAATTAGATGCCGCTGTCTTTAAATTGTCCGAGGCTTATTTTATTAAGTTCTGGCACGTCTTCAAACCTTATTTAAAAGTACAAGAGGATTTCCGACGATGCTAAAACGCAAAGGTGGACGCGTCCCTTTATAAGACTAAGTACAATTGTTTAATTAAAGTGCCTACGGCTTACTACGCAATTTGACCTTTAAAAGCTACTTTAGAATTAAATTTTAGCTTTATAAATGTTAAATGTCACGAAGGTGTTATCAGTTAAATGGACTTTGAAGTAAACGTAGCAGTAGAATGATGTACTGTTAATTAAAAAACAGGTGGTATGCAGTTCTTTTCCATAAAAAATGCAGTATGCAATTCTTAGCAACAGAAACACACATCATACAGCTCTTAGCAATAGAAACACACAGCATACAGCTTTTAACAATAGAAACAACAGCATACAGATTTTAACAATAGAAACACACAGCATACAGCTTTTAACAATAGAAACGCACAGCATACAGCTTTTAGCAATAGAAACACAGAGCATACAGCTCTTAGCAAAAGAAACACACAGCGTACAGCTCTTAGCAATAGAAACACACAGCATACAGCTTTTAGCAATAGAAACACAGAGCATACAGCTCTTAGCAAAAGAAACACACATCATACAGCTCTTAGCAATAGAAACACACATCATACAGCTCTTAGCAATAGAAACACAGAGCATACAGCTATTAGCAAAAGAAACACACAACATACAGCTCTTAGCAATAGAAACACACATCATACAGCTCTTAGCAATAGAAACACACATCATACAGCTCTTAGCAAAAGAAACACACAGCGTACAGCTCTTAGCAATAGAAACACACAGCATACAGCTCTTAGCAATAGAAACACACACCATACAGCTCTTAGCAAAAGAAACACACAGCGTACAGCTCTTAGCAATAGAAACACACAGCATACAGCTCTTAGCAATAGAAACACACAACATACAGCTCTTAGCAATAGAAACACACATCATACAGCTTTTAACAATAGAAACACACAGCATACAGCTTTTAGCAATAGAAACACAGAGCATACAGCTCTTAGCAAAAGAAACACACATCATACAGCTCTTAGCAATAGAAACACACATCATACAGCTCTTAGCAATAGAAACACACAGCATACAGCTTTTATCAATTGAAACACACAGCATACAGCTTTTAGCAATAGAAATATGGCATGCGATTCTCAGCAATAAAAATTCTGTATGCAATTCTTAGCAACAGGAATTCAGTGTGCAGCTCTTAGCAATAGAAATAAAGTATGAATTTATTATTTATATTTTATTTATTAGCAATAAAAGTTTACAGTTTTCAGCAAATAGAAATGCAGTATGCAGCTCTTAATAGTAAATGTAATATTATCCGTAAATCTACTGAAAGCAATCCGAACGCCTAACCCAAAAACCCATTATTATACCTTATCCAAATTAGCCGCGAAACGAAGTATTTGCAAATCAAACATAGCCAACCTCATTTCCAAGTATAACTATATTATTAAATTAACATACAGCGAATTTCGGTTAACCGCCACCTCCAGATTTCGCAAATGCAATGTTCGGGGCGGCTTATTAGCTTTCCCCATTAGCGTCGAGAACGACCGTCGCCATTAAGAAGGCCAGCCACTTCGCGTTGAACTTTAGTCCGCGGAAAACAAGTCCAATGAGATGGTTGTAAAACTAAACGCGCGGAGACCCGAGAGGAAGAATTTCATCCGGGATGACTCCCTCGTCCTTTCTTCCTGGCGAGGGCGGCAATGAGAGAGAGCAGGTGTTGTTCTTTCCCACACGCCCAGGAACCTCGCAGTTTGCAAGGGTGAAAGGTCACTCGTTCTTTTTCGATGCCTTTCCTTTCTCATCAGTCTTTAGCGAAGAAATTTTCTCTTCCGCTCTTGGCCTGACTATGGCTTAGCAACGGGGCCACCTAGGAGCAACCAACACGCAAGGAGAACGCAACCCGTCAAAGGTCGTGCGTTTTCTCGCGTACGATTTTCATTGGTTAGACGCTTTAACGCCTGCTGCCGTTGGAAGAGGAAAATTCGGAAATTGTCTCCCCCCCGCCCGTAAAACGTTCAGCTTAAAGGTTCGTCCAATGAAATTTGTACGCAACACTGCGTTAGCGTGTTTAAAGGCTAGCTGCGTTCTCCTTGTGTTTATTGCTCCTAGGTGCCACCCACAAAGCAAAATGTTTTAACCCGTATTAAACTCGTTATAAATAGAATGTTTGAGCCTTACTTCGTTTTCTATTGGCTATGTTTAGTGTTACGAGCTCGCTGTCTCGAGTGTTGATGCGCCTTGTTGAACCGAATCTGCCGCTACAGAGGTAAAGCGCGTAATATACGTCGACAATAACGGGTTTGTAAGAGGCATTTCTTAACGCTAACACGTAAGGATGGAATATAAAATATTACCTTTATAAAGGAATATTTATTAGCGGGTGTTTATTTTTTTTTCGATTTTAACGAATAAAGTCTTTAATAGTCGACGAAAATAATTTGAATTTAATTCACAAATTTTAGTTTTGAAAAAAAAAATGCGAGTAGTGGACGTATAGTGTAATTGAATCAAACAGTATTACCTAAGCCCGACAGCAATTTGCAATTGAGACCTATTTTAAAAGGGTTTTACTTAATAATGTAATTTATAAACTGCAAATAAGTTTTCTATTTATGAATAATTATATTAAATCGTAAGATTTCAGGGTTGGCACAATTTTGCCAAGGGCGGAAAAAACTAGTTTTTTCCGCAGTTTTTTCCACCTATTGTTTTCCTGTTAAAAACCGTGTGGAAAATCGTACTTCCATGATTTTTCCACCTCTAGTGGCAAAATTCAATAAAAAATAAATAATAAAAGCAGTATATTCTTCTATTCTATTCACTTTTCTTCTGGCCTTTTTTTCATCTCTCCTATTTGCAATGACCAAATTAGTCACTTAATAGATATATCAATGATTAATTTAGCATGGAAAGAGTTTTTCCACTTTTTCCGGTTTTTACCTGTTTTTCTCACATGTCCCGGCAAAAACTGGGTTTTTGCGAACCCTGTAAGATTTAGCTTTAATTGAAGTGGGGCGTACTAAATTATGAATTTATTTGAATTTCTAACTTATCTCTAAAGATAAAGATTTTTTTCGATCAATACTGGATGGCAGTAAACAATTGGGATAATGGAGGGTTTCTGTTTCAAGGTGGAGGTTAAGTCATGGACCAAGAATCTGAGGGGACTCACTGGTGACTGTTCAGGCTTTAAAAAGCAGGCGTTAATACTGGGAATATGAAAATCACGGTTAATTTTAGTTCAATGTGGAGAAACTTGGCGTTGCTGAAGTCTATTTCCGGTGTAGTTTCGTAGAGAAGCTGGAGCGTTCACGTTCAATTTTGACAAAATGGCGCCGTTGTTGTTGGTTATATCTAGGAGCAACAAACACAACATCCCACACAAGGAGAACGCAACCCGTCAAAAGTCGTGCATTTTCTTGGGTATATTTTTCATTGATTAGACTCATTATCGCTTGCTGCCGTCGGAAGGGGAAAATTCGGAAATTGTCTTCCCCCTTTCCGTTCAGCGTAAAGGCTCGTCCAATGAAATTTGTACACAACACTGCGTTAGCGTGTTTTAAGGCTAGCTACGTTCTCCTTGTGTGGGGTCCTGTGTTTGTTGCTCCTTATGAGGCTTAGTACGTTTTAGACCTTTAATTTTTTTTAATTTGTTCTTTAAAAGTTTAAGTATTGGTAATTAACCATTATGTTAAGTAAAAATAACCAGTAAGCATATGGCTGAAGTTTTTTAAACAAATTAACTGGAATCCATTTCGTTTCTAAACTTACAAAAATTAATGAACTAAGCCTAACCTAACTTTCTCGCATATACTGTCGCGTAAACCCCGACTAAGTCTCTCGTAGTGATAGTTGAACAGAATTCTTGAGGCGCTTCAAAGCGGCTGATGTACCTCAGTAAGCCTTCCGATTTAGGCCACTCCTACAGTGTCAAAATATCGGGAACAGTGAGTCCCCTTAGATTCTTGGTCCATGCAATGCTTATTACAGTTGGTTTTTTTAGCCAATTTCTTGGCCTACCACTTATGTTAAATAACAATTGCAGTTACGTTCTCTATAAGATTAAATACGTAAATACGTTATTTTTAACGTATATTTTTTTAGATATAAAGTAATGGGGTCATAATTTTTGAACGGCTTGTCCGAATCAAGCACCATTGCACTGATACCTAATTCAGAATAAATGGCCGTCGATAGGTGTCGCTGCGCCACGTTTTTAGGATGTATTAAAATAGCAAATGAAATATTTTTTTAACTCCATTTGTGAAAAGGAGTGAACCGACCTGTTACAAAACGGCGTATATAACCCTTCCAAATCCCACTACTATCGTGTAAAACGGTATAAAGAAATTAGAGTTCTTTGAAGTTGTTGGAGACGTTTTCCATCTAGACTAGGACTACAGCGAGACCTAAGACCAGTAGCGTAAAAGGATATAAAATAAGAGGTTGGCGTCGTGTCATGTGGCTGGGATCAATTCCTCCGATGCAATTTGTAGAAGTCGAAAAACTACAGCGGTGTTTTTATTGAATTCTCGGGCCTTGGGAATTTCGGCAAGCGGTGAGATCTCCCCTTTCCGTTAAGCCTACTTATTTCTTCTCTTCGTATTCCCGGCCGCCGTTCTATAGTTTCATCCTATTTAACTTGTCCGGGCAAGCTCGCCAGTTTAATGAAATTTCTTTCTAGTTGTTGAAGGACTCTGTAAGATTGAAATTCGATTTTGAAGGTGTTGTTTGCCAGCCTCTTCCTTACGTTGCTGTTCATCCTTTGTTTTTTAAAGTGCACGCTTAGAAAACATTTTGAGAATTTAGACTCAGTTAGAAAAATCAAAATAAAAAATATTCTTAGGTTTTAAATCAATTACATTTTTTAAGAAGGGCTCCGATATTTTTACCTCTCCGAGGGGACAAAGTCCCCTAGGAGGGGTTATACAACCACCGTGTCTGTCTGTCAGGCCTGCGAACGCGTTCGCATTTTCTCGAAGGGTTGGCAAAACCACCGTGTGACGGTGAGCGCTAACGGATGCATTTGCGGTTTGGTTTGGATGGTGTTTTTTCGCTCATCGTCGTGACGGTTTGGTGTATTACGTTTTTGTAGTGTTTATACGTAGGTTGTGAGTGTTGAGTTTGTTGTGTTTATATGGGCGTTTTCTCTCCAACTTCTTCTTAATGACTTTGGGACGGACCGAGTGCTGAGTGTAATGCTACCTCTCAACGTCCAATGGCAGGGTTTCCACCAGTTGTACACGGTATTCGTCTTAGTATCAATTTGCGATCGCATCGGGCGGGATTTGAACCCGGGACCTCCTGCTTGACAGGCGGACGTTCTACCACAAAACCACCGACACTTGTTACGCCTTATTGAAAATTAGACCTTCAGCTTTATCGGAAGCGTATTTAATAGAGTACGAAAATTTGGTTTAATTGAAATAGAATTGAAATTGAAATTATTGCATCGAAGAAATTCTAATATAGCGTTTCTCTATTGATTAAAAACAAATGCGCCACCCAGGTTTCGAACCCAGGTCATTCGGCTTGGCAGTCGAGCGCTCTACCACAGAACCACCGATAGCTGCTTAGGTTCACTGAAATTAAGACACGCATCGTAAGCATAATAGGTAATAAAGTCTTTTTTTATTAATGAATTTATGAAGGCCTAATCTGGTTTTTTTACGAATGAAATTTTAAAGGTTAAATCTTGTTTTAGCGCAGTCAGTCGAGATTAGAGGGTTAAAGGGTAGACCCTGTGGGTGGTCCACTTTGTTAGTTTTTTTGTTATTTATTTACGGGTATTCTTAACGACCTATATATAGTTGTGTTAATTCAAAGGAGATAATTTTACGTTAATTGCTTTAAGAGCTGGCGGTTAGTCAAGTGGCTCTCTGTGCTTTGTTGATGGTAAGGTTTTTGCTTCTTGTAAATATATTTGGTGTGGATATTTGGATATCTACGATTTCTAACGCAGTCAATGATTTCCTGGGTGTGCGAGTCATTATATGATATTGGAAATTGGACGGCATTGGTCTTTTTCATGCGGTATGTGTCACAACGTCAACTGGAAGTCTACGAGCGTTGAAATAAAATAAGCGTTAAAGATGCGGCAAGTATTTCGTAAGCGAGAAAAATACAAATACCATCTGTAGATATTTCTTTCATTAAAATTTGCTTAGTATTATATTCAACTGATAAACATGTACTGTAAAAAGGGTTAAATTCAATTGTGCATTGTTTTAGTAAGTCTAACTCGCTGTTGTAACTACTTAATTTATAATATTCTGAATAAATTGAACTCGATTGTTTCGTCTCAATTATTTAAATTAAAATTAAAATTTTATACCGGGCAGCGTTTGAACCGAGAATACGTTTTTCGTAAATAACTCTGAATTGCGGAGATATCTTTTGGGGTCGTGTCGAGAAATTAATACCACTAGGGACCATTCTTCCGAGGAGAGGTATATTTTGGCTTGCCAACTTGTTCTTTATCGTTTTCAATAATACATCTTTGGGCTCATCTATAACTAGAGAATCTCACTACTCACTTCGTGTACAGTAGGTGGTGAGTTAATTAGTGGCACTTAAAAGACAGCGTAACAGTATAATCATTATAATAGTCATTAAATTAACCAATACGAAGCTATCATCAAAGTTTTAGTCCTAATTTTAGGGTAAATGGTGTTTTTTACACCAAGTAAATTTAATCAGTTCCGCCCACTCTCAGCCACCAAAAAAATCTTAGGACTTATGAAAATGAAGCCTGAAACTAAAGGCCTCAAAGTCGCTATCTGATTTGAGCCTACAGTTGTGCCTAGCTGCTTATTGAATAAACTTCAGGGTCTCAGCAGAGCTCTTATATTAGACAAAAATATTTTGGTCTCATCTCGAGCTTATTATTTAAAGAGTAAGTCGCTAATTATTCGTTACCGCCTTAATTTTGTTACTAAACGAAGCGCTTACGTTTAAAATAGCCAAACATAAAGTTTCGTTGCTTTCCGTTTCATAGTTAATTAGAAGTAATTAGTAGAACGCCAAAACAATTTGAATTTTAGCGTGGTGATTGACGTCATGGACTACACGTGATTTCTCATTGGCAGCTAACACCCAATTTAGAGTTTAGACTTGGATACAAAATGCAGATGCTACTGATTCCGTGGCCGAATCCGAAAAATCTCCTATAGAACCATGAGATTCTACTACTGAATTTTATTTGCGGGTGCTTACATGGTTCTAACAAAGAGTATAAAAACTACGTAACCTAGAGATATAATGACGGTCGAAAGCAGTAAAGGAAGTTGTAGCAACCGCGGGGGAAGGCACTCAGTGAATTTGCACTTCAAATTTCGGTACCACAGCGCCACTACGGCAGTTTTTAGTACAATAAATAATAATACCGGAGAAAAATGACAGTTACGGTGTTGCGGAGGTGCTAAATTTGGCATTTTGGATATTTAATTGTCTAATATCTGTCAATTCAAAAAGTGACAGTAATTGGTTACTGTTTCGTGATTTTTTAGTTAGAATTTGTGGATTCGTTGTTTCGGTGTTTATTTTCAAAAAGTGAAGAATAAGGCGTTTGTTCTCTAACGTTGCCAAGTTCTAAAGGTAGCCAAGTCCTTAAGGAATTTTCAAGAATGTTGAACTAAATCAAAATGATTGCCACTTAAAACTGCCGTAGTGGCGCTGCGGTACCGAAATTTGAAGTGCAAATTCACTGAGTGCCTTCCCCCGCGGTTGCTACAACTTCCTTTACTGCTTTCGACCGTCATTATATCTCTAGGTTACGTAGTTTTTATACTCTTTGGTTCTAAAAACACGCGCTCACGCTTATTCTACCAAGGATTTTACAAGAATGATCTTGGTAGGATAGTGGGAACTATATAATCTACCAGATGCAGTGGGAAAATTTCAGACAAAAGCGTAGACAAGGACGTTACAAACTAGGCGCGATAATATTATCGTTCAAAATTAAAGCCGCATGTAAATTTAATTATAATCTAATATATAAAGATGAGTGTTTGTATATATGTTTGTCCGCTATAGGAATCCATAGTTTTCAATTTAGATCAACCACATTTATTATACTATCTCATGGTACCCTGACTGTGGTTTTTGATGGTTACGGTCGGCAAAACAACTTTAATTAACTGAATTAATTTAATAGTTAAGTATATCCGCTATATACAAGTTACTACACTTTGATCTTAGCCAAAAGACCGAGTTTATTAATTTGGAGATTCGTCACTGGCGCTTTTTCCTTGGTTATACAAATAGGCATATTTCTCCTGTAAATACTGGGTACCCCAGCTAGTATTAAATAAACTTAATGACGGTCTTTCATCAAGTGAGTTACATTTTCGGAAAGCCCATGATCAAATGAACCAGGAAAATATAAAGTATTTAAGTTTCTATTCCGAAAATGTATTTGCAACTTTTCCACGTATATTTAAAAAACTTGGTCTCAAACTCGCGGTTGAGCTCAAATTTGAGACGAATCCGTGCAGCTTCAATTTAGCTCTCACCACCGCGTCGAAGCTATCATACTAAACCCTTTATATTTCAGGTTCGCTTATAAGGCGTTTGTTTACGAGCTGGTATTAGTATTGTTGTCTTTGGTGAATGCCCGTTTTCGAAGTGTTTATCTAATGCTTAGTAAAGACTCCATAATGCAACTGTCATTTCCAGATTCTAAAACTAATTTCTTTTTAAAAAGTAGATACATTTTTTTTTTAGGCTTAAGTATTTGTTGTCTCGATATTGACCGATTTCAAAATGACGTCTTTGCGCGTGACAGTATACCTTTACAGGGTTGCCACACGTCAGGGAAAAGTCAGGGAATTTAAAAATGGGCCTAAAAATTCAGGGGAAGGTCAGGAAATTTTAAAAAAAGTCGGGGAATTAAATTTTATCTTGACCCCTTTTTGAAGGTAATTTTACTCTAGATCTGTGACAAATTCTATGACTATAATTTATTTCCTTGAAATTTTGGCTAAATTTTTCAACATTGCGATAACCTTTAAAAAATTAACGAAATATAAGTCCATTTAACTTCTGATAAAAGTAAAATATAAAATAAACATTTTGGCCTTAAAAAGTCAGGGAAAATTTCTTAAAATGGTCAGGGAAAGCAGGGAATGCTCAGGGAATGCAGGGAATAGTCAGGGAATTTGAATCTGAAAATTTTGTGGCAAACCTGCCTTACATTGGTTTTTTAAACGCATAAAGTTAAGAAATTAAATGGCATATTTAGTCCTAAAAAATCCTATAATTAGAAAAATAGTCCTATATGTTTAAAAATTAAAAAAAATGAAGAATTGAGTGTGGGTCCTGCAGTTGCAAAATCTCGAAATAAACCAAAAAACAACAGAAATTAACACTAAAATTGCGCTCTGAATTATCAAAATAATTTTCTGATTTCCGAAATAACTTTGAGATTCCAAATCCCTGTACTCTAAAATTTGCAAATATTGGACAAGTCGGTCAGAAGTTATTTACTGAAATAAATCACTAAGTAGATACTCCAAAACGTTTTATCTAGTGTAAATAAAAGGGTTAAAAACGTAACGATTTATTTTAAAGCGTATCCAATAAAATCAACCTCTTTTTTTATATTCAATTACTTAATTTGCATAAATTGTTTGCGCTATCCTCTCTTCTGCCCACTGTTTAAAGAGTCCGTGACACGTTTTTCTTTAATATAAGGGATCTCGTTTTTCTCGTTTCTTCCGCGGATTTTCTTGTCTGTAATTCTTGTTTCTTTTCGTGGTCTTTTCTTTTGACAGCTCTCACTCGATGCCTTGTTAGCGCTCCCCCTCCAATCGTGGGTGCGTGTTATATAAGGCGCAACGAATTCCCGCTCTTTGTACAATTCGGGTTCTTTTTGTACAATAACGACTGTTTTATTTCTATGTATTCGAGTTATATAAAACAAAGTTGTTTTGATAGCTACTTTCCTTATTTTTAGTCGCCGCGTTCTATATTTCTTGACAAGAAAATGCAAATAAAATTGTTTGTTTTGATATCGGTTTTTTCTGGGTTTTCTTGATGTGGGTCGACTATAGTATTCGCGATTCGATTTGGTATTAGCGATATTTTGTCGATTTTTATCAATGTTTTTTCCGTGGTTTATATTTAGATTTGGGAGGTTAAGGGCTCGACGTTGTGAACGGGAACTTCGAGATTTCGTCATTGCTTTGATGGTTGCATTGTGAAATTGCCGTTAAGGCTTTGTTGAACCTTTATTATAAAACAGACTGGGTTGCCACCGCCAGGAAAAAGTCAGGGAATTTAAATATGGGTCTAAAAAGTCAGATAATTCAATTTTCTCTTGACACTTTTTGAAGGTAATTTTACTCTAGATCTATGACAAATTTTATATTATTATAATTTTTTTCCTTGGAAATTTGGCTAATTTTTTCAACATTCCAATAACCTTTTTACGGAAATATAAATCCATTTAAATTTATCAACTTCTGATAAAAGAAAAATATTAAAAACCAATTGTCCTTAAAAAGTTAAGGAAAATCTCTTAAAATGGTCAGGGAAAAGTCACGGAATTTGAACCATGACAGAACATTAAAGTCCGAACCATAAAACTCACTGAGCAGTTAAATTTTGTATCCGCAATTTATTTGTATCCAGTCAGCAGAAACCAAAGTAATGGCAGTTACGAATAGTTTCGAGACCCTAACACCGAATAATTTTCGAAGTTAACGCATTACGATCGACATTCATCGTGATATTGAAGCAAACGACTCAGCTCTCACTGCTGCAGAAAAACTGACATCATTTTACGCATTTTAGTACAAATTTTTTTAATATAAACATGTAAATATTTGGTTATAGCAGTCTTGCAATACACTTTTTTTCTGATTGTACTATAACAAAAAAAAACAATAAATTAAAATTAAAAAAACAATAAATTAAAATTAAAAAAATAATAATATAAAGGTAAAAAACAAGAAAGTTACTAAAATTGTAAAATTTTGAATGACATCATTAACTTGATGGGGACGCTTATTAACTTATTCCCGAATTTTACTAATGGTTATTTGAGCCTTTGAAAAACGAGTTCGTGAATTCACGCTAGATGTCGTGTCTGTCTACAGAGGCATTACACCTATTATAATCTCCTCATTTCTGCTCTAGAATTATCCGACTGACGCCGCTTTGTATTATAAACGGTAGTTTGATTTCTCAGCGAATTGCTATCGAGGTTGTCTCTCGCGTTATAATCCTGAAATAAAACTTGGCAGCGCATCGTCTAGTTCCCTTTGTTCGGCTCGATTGCTTACGGAGTCATCTTCGAAGAACGTCAGCTTCGTGTAGTAATACTTTGGCTCCTCCTAGCTATACATTCCGCGATATAGGACGATCTAAAATTAACAAAAAAGAGTAATTGGTTTTTCTGTCTCCGAACGGATTTGTTCTTTATCAGCTCTGCTCGAGGAAATAGCTGGTTTGTGGCTCGGGAAAGCGCCGATTGTTTTGGCTACCAGCCTCCGCGTCTCTCTAAGCCAGAAAAATAAAACGCTGATCTCTAATTCTTATAAAAGCCCCGGTCGCTGTGTCTGCGGTATCTCTCACTGGGAACCGAGCCCTGGCTGAGCCGTATACTGCCCGTACCCGCCTCCAGTTCCAAATACCCGTTGTCGAGTGGTTCCGCTCTTCGCGGTAGGATATAAGATGGAGTTGAGCTCTTTGTCACTCTAATTAGTTCTATGGTCTTGATTTTCTGCCTGTTTTTGCTCGCCCGCTTTCGCTATTACGTTGTTTTGATGGCTCAATCGCGGATCGTCGCGCCAAATATTAGTTCCCGTTCGCACCCGCGATTTTCACCTGTCCGTGTCTGTTAAATATTTGCGCTTCTGTTAGATAGATTAAGAGATTAAGAACCTACAATAAAACTTGTAGATAGAACTCGTAAACCGTGTCTAATTTCTCGAAAATTATTTCTAATAACCTTAATTATAGGTCGGCGGAACGAATAAATTAACCGGCAAAATTTAGATTAACCATAAAAAGTTTGGTTAACTGTTTTTTATAAACATTTTATACGAATAAATAACGATTTAACATGCAAAAATAATCGGTTTTTTTTCGTATAATTTTTGGATAATTTGCGGTTATGAATAAAAATAAATAATTTGATAATTTCTTATTCAAACGCCGATCTCTAACCTTAATACGGTCGTGATGAGGAAGTTATCGTAATTAAAACATTCGTGTAGTGAAATTTAACTACTCGGCGCGTTTCATTGTACAATAGGTGTTTTTACAAAAGATCGGTGGTCACGTGTTTTCAGTAAGTTTGCGTCACTACGGTCAAAATGAAATCTCGAAGTTGGCCGATAATTTAGTGTCGTCCGCTATTTAAGACAAGGCTTACCTGTCGTTTAGTTTAACAGTAAAGTGAAAGTTCTAACTGCTATAGAAGATTATTTATTTTTGCTGAGTATTTTATATCTTTCAAGGTTAGTAGATAAAAAATAACTAAAACCAGACTACCTTATAATATACATAACACATAAAAAGATATTTTTAATACAACCCTAGCCTTTATTTATCTATTTGTAACGCTGTTAATATTTAAAACTAAAATTGTCTATACGCGGGCCTTAGTATCAGCAGCCGGATCTTAGCAGACGATGCCTTGCTCAAACATACTGAATTCCCATGAGCCTCTATAGCAAAAATCTTTTGTAGAACCACCTATTAGTGAAGCTAGTGGACCACCTGAGGAGACGTAACCGCATGTAGAACGTAAAATTTCCGAAAGATGGCGTCCATTTACTGTTGTTGAAAATCAGCGTCTACGTATAAGCATCAGAGATAATGGACGTGCGCTTTTTGAAACGTAAATAAAACGCAGTTAAATCGTCATGCGACATGGACGGTGGAAGTGACGTAACGCTAGCGATACGGTTACGGAACCTCTGGTGGACCACTAGCTTTAGGATACGCCACAGTCTTGAAAACGTGTAGCGGGAACTGTTTATGTTGTACACAATAAAGCTACGTCTACAAGCTTCCCCGTTCACGTTTTCAAGGTTTTCTTAACATGTTTATTATTATTCCAATTTCCTTGAGGATTTGACTATTTTTGTTTAAAACAATTGTATCGGTATAATCAAAAGTAGCATAAGACCCAAGATCATGTTTAAATATACTCAAAAATATCAGTCGTAAAATTGTATCTTTTTTTAATGAAGATAAATTAATTTTGGACCGAGCGAAATTTACCCGTTTATTTAAACATGATCTTTCAAATAAATCCAAATCTTACCCAACTTGAACTTTTCAACAAGGTTGATTGATTATTATTTTGACGTTATATTTATAGTTATTGAAATCTCTTCAAAAACTTTCAAATATGTAAATTTGAGCTGAATAATTGCTGTAAATATAATTAATATTATTCATTTTCCTTATAGGTCCATTTTATGCGAAAAAAAATTGAGGTAGCTACTAGCTTGGTCTCGTAACAAATTAACTTACAGCGGACTTTTGAAATAATTTATATAATCATCAACGTAACAATGGTACTATATTTCTAAACGGGATAAGGCCTGTATTTAATTATGTAAATTTTTGAAACCATTTTTATTTTGATTCACCGTAACGAGAAAACTGCGGACCAGTTCTTGTTTAAACAGACAGTTCATTATTTTCATACCTACACTTCTTTCAACACTTTATTAACAAATTTAATTTTCCTCCTCACAATTAATTACGGAAAGTTTGTTTTGCAACTGAGCCGACGTTTCCACAAATATTATGACTAGGGTAATTTACAAAATAATATTTGCATATTTGGGCCACCATCAAGGTTGGCGTTTCGCGCGTTATTCGCTTAGTTTCGAAACGAAACACGCCCTCTTTTGTCAATTTATTTAAATTAGTGTTGTTAATTTTCCGGAAAAATAAAATGCGGAAAATTTTCCAGATATTTTCCGCAAATCGGAAAAATAAAAAATTGAAACATAAATTACTTTTTAAGGGTTTTTAATGTTTTTAACTTTTTATCGATATAAAATGTCTAATATCAGTAAACATACTACAAACCATTAATAGCGTTACAATGTTAATCAGTTTAAACTAGTCTAGAGGTTTAGTTTTACTTTTAGATTCGAAAAAATGAGGTGAAAATGCCGCTATATTTAAATTGGCAAACAATATTAGACTAATCATGGAATGAAAACTTTTTTTTTATTTTTTTCGGAAAAATACGGAAAATTTTCCGGAAAAAAGGCTCGGTCATTTTCCGAGTGGGAAATATTCCGCGGAAAATTTTCCGACTTACAACACTAATTTAAATATATCATCAAGTCTAGCGTTTCGTTGGATACAATATATTGAAAATGGAAAAGGCTGTTAGCCAATTCTAAATTTTTTTATAGTTAATATTATCATGATTATCGCAATTATGCAGGTGTTAAATTGACATCAGATCCATCTTCCGAGCGAATTCCTTTCTAACGGTACGTCAAATTGATAAGAGATTGTGCAAGAAGCGCAAATTTTTCTTCCTTGGCGCCAACTTGACGCTTTTTTTATCAACCGTAAATTATAATGAATAGTCTCGCTGTTCTACAATAAGAATTCCGTATGTTGGCTCTTTTTAAATATCAAAAGTCGAAAATATAGGTTAAAAAGTAAAGAAAATTACAGCTCAAAAGTTTTACATTTTTTTAGTCGATGAATTATTTTTTGTAAACTTTACGCTTTGGGTTTTAAGTGAATAAGCCAATTCGCATATTACATACAGGGACACAAACATTTAGAAACCACTATCGAGTATAAACTTTTAATTTCGTATTTCCACACTAGATGACGCCAGCGTGGATATTTTGGGGCAAAATTTGAAAAGCAAAATTTGTATTATTATATTTATTATATAATTATAATAATTCAAGCTGAAAGCTTATATAAAATATTTTAGAAAATATATTTATACAAAATTTCAACTTTTAAATAACCACAATTTAAATTAGACTTTCGCGGGTTTTATCATTTTTGATATTTCTGATTGTGAAATGATGGCGCCATCAAGTAACAAGTAGATTATTAAAAATTTACACACAATGGCGGTACCCCTGCAAAAGGGTCTTCTTCCTTCTTATATGCGTATTGGTGTATTGCGCCTTATTTTTAATCCTTGTAGCAGATGACAACTTTTAAGAAAATTGTAAATAGCAAGATATGTGTAGAAAAACCCAATTGAAAAAAGTTTTATTCTAATTAAATGTAATTATTAGTATTATAAAACAATAATCTCGGTTATAAATAAGCATTTGTGAACGGGTCCCACCCCTGGTTACTGAACAATATATAGATTAAACCAACACTTGTAAACGCGTAGAGAGCACGTGCATATGTGTATACAATAATCCATAGACGTACACGTTGACCGTACACAGTGTTCGTACACGACCTGGAAAACCAGGAGATGTAGGGAACTTGAAAATGACCCCAAAAAGTCAGGGAATTGGTAAATGACCCCTAAAAGTCAGGGAATTTGAAAATGACCCCAAAAAAAGTCAGGGAATAGTAACGGAATTTGAAAATGGCCCCAAATATTAAATATTTTGTAAGATTTTACCTCAAACCATTCATTTATTCAACAAAAATGGTCAGGGAAAATTTCGCAAATTGGTCAGGGAAAACCTGGAAAATTCAGGGAAATTTAGTACGAACCGTCCCGTTTTTAGCGCGGGCTTAACTTCACTATGTCCGCGAAATTTTATTAAAGTGTCACTAATATTAATTGATAGAAATCGATGTTGGCTAACTTTTAGCATTAATAAATTGCCCACACTTTAAATTAATTAAAGGGTTATCGAAAACCAAATTTGATGGCAACAAAAACATCGTAGTACACCGTTGAAAAATAATTAATCCCTCGCGAGATTTTTGGTTACTGTATCCGTACTCTGAAAATTATTATTAGCTTTTCTAGCGCGAGGTGAAATCATCTCTTTTTATAAAGGCGCCTCATCTTGAGCTTCCCGGAGTTTCGTTGATTTATGCGTGTCCGAATCCCCGGAGCGTGTCGCGCCCTGATTAAAGAGATAGATTCGGGGACCTCAGCTAGAGAAACTATTAAAATTATACTCGTATCGGAAGCATCTTGCGAGAGATAGTCACTCGGAAATTTCCCCTTAGCTATTTCATACGAAGACTGTACCTTTTCGTTGTCTTTCGTACCGCGCTGTTAATTCGCGGCGTCTGAGAGGTCTTGTTTCAGAGCTCTTGGATTTAAGGCGTTAATGGCTTTACGCCGCCTGTCTTTCTACGATTTTGACGAAAGTTTTTATCGTTATTGGTATTTTGATATTATTCTTCCACTGCATATATTCGCGTGTACTTAATGTGACTTGTATTAATACTTTAAGGAAGTGTAAACCACGTTTATGCATTTTAAATTATCTAAATTATTTTATCATAATTTTATTTTATCATTATCTCAATTATTTGATAAAGTACAGGATGACTACAGTTTCTTTATTTCCCTTTTTCCTATAATTTAAAATCCTTCCTTTTTTCTCCTATAATTTCATTAAATTTCCTATAATACCCTATATCTTAACTCAAAAGTCTGAAGAAATTAAAATAGTTGATATTTAAAACGTCCTAGTTTTTAAATATGTTTATTTCCAACACTGTTCGGCGATAGTTTTCGACAGGAATTCAAACCTCTACTTGGAATCCTTATCCTGGCGTACCGCGTATGGTAAGATCACTCTGACGGCTTTGGCCCCGCCTACGAGATAAAAAAATCCCCTCTGCGCGCGCTCCCCTTTCACGTAGTTGTTGGTTAAGTTAACATAGTAACGTCAAAAAAACCGTCAGCCACATCGAGATGGAAATCTGCCGCGATAAGCATTCCAAGTAGATGTATGGATTCCTGTTTTCGACTATTTCTATCGGTTATCAATTCTCTCTCATTGTATAATTAATTTTCTCCAATTTTTTCTTTTCTTTCTCTCCCAATTTTCTTCCTATATTTTCCTATATTTCACTGATAAATGTCCTATAATTCCTTTAAAGGATCTTATAATATTCTGTGGTCACCGTGAAAGTACTTCCCTTATACGTCGCAAACGAAATTGGCGCTCAGGGTACGATGAAAACGCATCCGTTCGCTTGTTTACATTTCCGAAAAGGGTTACTGAAAATTATAATTTTATGCAATAATTACCCATGGTTATATTTAATAATAGTAATTGTGGTGGGACTTAATTTAAAATTCCCTTTCAACACTCCTCCAGGGCTAGGCTGCTAGCTATTTCAGTTACATAAAGTCCCCGCCAATTTCAAGTAATGGACACTTAAGGGAAAATACTACAGTGGCCATTGTCTACTTTCGCGCTATTTCAAGCTGAAATCTTTTAATTTTGTATTTTAATTTAAAAAAATTTATATTTAAGTGTAGAACAGCCTCTTGTTTAGTGCTTAAAATAATTTTGACAATTGTAAATTTAAAAGTAATTAGGTTATTACGCTTTAATTCGAACCCCCGGAGCTAAACAAGTTGGGCAAGCACCCAAACTACCCTTTAGTTAGGACCTTATATCTCGTGAACTATTAATATTAGAATTATCAAAATTATTTTAAGCACTAGAGGAAGGTTCAGCCTAATAAGAAACGTATAATTCTATTATGTAATTGTTAAAACAGAAACGTTCAGCTTGAACGAAAAAGAGGCTTTTACTGTATTCATCCCCCTTAAACAATTTTGACAACCGTTTTCTCTTTTTGTATAATTAATTTTATCCTATATTTTATTTTTCATCCCAGTTTCTTCTTCTATTTTGCTTTTGCCCCCCAATTTTCTTCCTATATTTTTCTATATTTCGCTGATAAATTTCCTAAAATTCCTTTACAGGATTTTAAAATATTACCTTGACCCTTGTTTTAATACGGGGCCTCTAAGTTAAAAATGAAAGTTCGTTGAGCAAAACAAAATCCAAAATTGTTAGATTTTAAAAAACTTGTTAATAGGTGGTTTCTTTTCGCTTGTTCCGAGATTTCGGAGTAGGGTAAGAAGAGTAACGCTATGACGTCATTTTACTCCGATTCTGTGGTGGCTAATAGTTTGAGTCGGAGTAAAAACTTTTTTCCAAAATGGCTGCCTTGTGGCCCTTTTTAGTGGTATTAAACATTTTCTGTTGCCATGGCAAATTGAATGGGTTGTGCAACGTCTCCTTTTGGGAAATTTCCTGTCTTATAAAGGTCTACATAACGCCCGACTTTGAACAAAATCTGCAATAAACACTTCGAGTACTCTTCTTATAAGCTAGGAAGCACACCGTAGGGAAAAGTTGAATTTAGCGTAAAGTGGTTGATGCAATTTTAGGGTAAAAAGGTTTCACTCTAAAAATCCATCAACAACGATCCTATCGACTAAAACCCGAAATTCGTTGATACAATATCGAACGACCTACTTTATACTCGCTATAAATTCAATTTATTTAAGTTAAGCACCATTCCTACAAGTTTAACCTTTTTAATAAAATCCTGGGCTGTTCTGGGAAGCTTGTAATCTCTGTAAGCTCTAGATTCGATCTTGCTAGTACCGTCAAATATCATTTTGTACGTTCATTTTAAGAGCATTTTCCATTGACTTTTAGGGCAGCCACTCCGTTCCATCTCCAGAAAGCGTCTAAAAGAATAAAAGATTGATTTCGTTAGGAGTCGGGTCACTCGCGGCAATGATACGGTGGAAGGCGTAGCACGCCATCTCGGGACCATTACCACTTTGATAATATACTTACGCACGCGGTATGTGAGAGGTTCCTTTTAAGGAATAGAGCGTCTTCGCTCAATATCTTCTTGACCACTTGACGATCGGAATTTAATTTAAGCCACCGTCCATTTATCTTCCACTCAAGCCGAGATCGGACCAAGATTCCAGACTCTATCAAGTCCCCCGCTTCTATTAAACCACCATCTGAAGTTCTGAACCACGTTGGGCTCGTTTTTAGTGGCGATTTGATGAGCCTTTGCTCTACTACTTTTTCCTTCTTATTTTGTAATATCGGAAGCGTATAGTATATTTCTTACTGTAGAAGTATCCATCAACGTTATTGAAGTATAAGTTGTTTGTAGTATACGTTTTACCATAGGCCAATTAGTTACTAATAATAATGGAATGTTTGGAATGTAATTGAATGTTTTATTAACGTGTACAGCAACAGTTACAAACTTAACCAACAAGGTTGTATAAAAGTTTTTTCTTTACAGGTTTATATATTAAATAATAATTATAAACAATATTTGCATTTTAACGATATTCTTAAATTTGTACATGGAAGGGTTGAATATATTTTTTACAGGTTCATATCTATAAATAACAATTTTAAACCATATTTACATTTTTTATTGTGTTCGAAAATTTGCACGAAAAAATATCTATGGTTTCCGAAAATAAATTACATGTGTTTTGCATTCTTAACATAGGAGATAACACAGTTGTTTTTGCAAAAGTAATTTTTTGTCGAGTGCTTTGATTGGGCACAGGAAATAAGAGGGAGTTTTTTAAATCTGAACATTGTGACTGTATTAATAATACAGTATTAATCAGTGTTCCCGGGTGGTAAATACCACCTGACATTTATTGTGGCAAATAGTGGCAAAAAGTGACATGGCAAATAATGATTTTTAGTGACAAATTGACATATAGTGGCAAATATTAGAAAAAGTAAAAATACTAATAAATTTTTCGTATGAAATACCATAAAAGCATTTTTAGGCTATTTTTGTAACTATCCTACGCGTGGTGGCCAAGAATTGGGCTATTTTTTATATTTATTTTATTTTATTCATTGCTAAAAGTTATAGCAAATAAAGTGTTCAAAGAGTACAAAATTATTTGTTTCCCCTATTTGTCATTATATGCCATCATTTGTCAAATTTGTCATTATGTGTCACTATTTACCAGTGACATGGCCTATATTCGAAAAAAGTGACATTTTAGGAACACTGGTATTAATAATAATAATAATATTCAGCTAGGCTAACACCCTTGGCACCACCTTAGGCCTAAGTCATCAAGCGGCTTTTAAAGCCATTAATTCAGGTGGCCGGGTTACTGACATTCTCACCAAGCTCCGACTTACACTCGAATTGAGTAACGTGTTATCGTCCTTGGTAGTAGTATATTTAGGCACTAGGGGGCTCTGTACTGAGAACTAAACCTTGATTGCAAAATAGTTTTGACAAACAGTTCGGTGATAATGTATTTTGTAAAATGAGATGCAGCGAGCGTAAGTTTCAAGCGAATAACATGAGCCGAATGAGCTGGATACTTCTGATGTGTGAGATGTGTTATATACTTCTGGTAATAAAATATATATTTAAAGGCTTTTGAGCAACCTGGAAGTAGTCTGTAAAAGCATAATGATATTGGGGGAAGCCCGAATCTGTTCTCTGGGAAGAGCTTTTTCTCCATCTCGCGTAGACTTGCATAGGAATTTATTTATCCGGCAGTATACGAAAAACGGAGTCTCCCTTAGTCCAATATTTACGTTTATTTTGTTAGGACAAGTTTTTTTTTCAAGTCGCCCTTTTTAGTGGACTTTCGGGGGTAACTTATTAATTTGAGTACAGCGGCTGTCGTCGTCTGTAAATAAAGGGTGTGATGTTTGAAAGGCGACGGTGTGTGCCTTTTCACTTATGGTTATGTACGATAAGGGACTCGTTCATCAAGTGCGCGATGTTAAATATTGCCTTTTTTTCGAGAACGTTAACCCTAGGAAAGACTACAGGTAAAGATGAAATAACGTACAATTTAGTTTTCTGTTTTATTTCTGTTATAGAACAACTAAAAAGTTCAAAAGTGCAAATTTAAAGCTCAATAAAACAACTAAAAAGCTCTAAAGAGTAAATGAAAAGCTCAATAGAGCAACTGAAAAGCTTAAAGAGTAAATGAAAAAGTCAACGGAGAAACCCAGCTGAAACGTTAGTAAGACCAACTGAAAAGTTCAATAGAACAACTGAAAAGCTCAAACGAGAAAATGAAAAGCTCAATAGAGCAACCAACTGAAAAGCTTAAAAGAGTAAATGAAAAATTCAGTAAAGCAACCAAAAAATCCGGAAAGGAACTGAAACGTCCAATAGCGCAACTGAAAAGCTTAAAAGAGTAAATGAAAAATTCAGTAAATCAACTGAAAAACACAATAGAGCAACTGAAAAGCTTAAAAGAGTAAATGAAAAATTCAGTAAATCAGCTGAAAAGCACAATAGAGCAACTAAAAAGCTTAAAAGAGTAAATGAAAAATTCGGTAAAGCAACTGAAACGTTCAATAGAGCAACTGAAAAGCTCAATAGAGCAACTGAAATGTTCAATAGAGCAACTGAAACGTTCAATAGAGCAACTGAAAAGCTCAATAGAGCAACTGAAAAATTCCGTAAATCATCTGAAAAGCACAATAGATAAACTGAAACGTTCAATAGAGTAACTGAAAAAAACAGTAAAGAAGCAATGTTGAGAAAATACTTAACTGCGCTACTATTGGTGGCGCGATTAGATCAGACCTGAATGCGTTGATAAATAAATGAATCTTAATTGATACTATTATCGAAACTACATTTCAATTTAGTTTCATCAATGCACGATAGATAGCGCCATGTTAAAAGGTGGACAATTAATTAAAATTTTAGCTACCCAATAATTTCAATAGATGACGCTTCGGACCAAGGACCAAGAATCCAAGTGAAGTCTCTGTTCAGCCTTTAAAAAGCACGCGTGAATACTGGGAATAGCAAAATCACGGTTCATTTTAGTTAAATGTGGACCAACTTGGCGTCGCTGAAGTCGATTTCCGGCGTAGTTTCTTGCGGAAGCTGGAGAGTGCACCTTCCATTTTGACCAAATGGCGCCGTTGTTGTCGGTTTAATGATTAGGCTTAGTAAGTTTTAGACCTTCTATTTTTTAAATTGGTTCTTTAAAAGTTTACGCATTGGTAATTAAGCATTGTGTTAAGTAAAAATAACAAGTTAGCCGCTTTTGGCTGAGGTTTTTTAATCAAATTCAATGGAATCCATTTAATTTCTAAACTTAAAATGAACTAAGCCTAACCTAACTTTATTGCACGTACTGTCGTAGTGATTGATAGTTGAACAGAATTCTTGAGGCGCTTCAAAGCGGCTGGTGTACCTCCGTCCACCACGCCTACCGTGTTAAAAAATTTTTCCTAGGAAAAAATGTACATGGTAAAAATGTACATGTGTTTAAAGTTACACGGTAAAAATGACCATCGAGAAAAAAATTATTTTTTTAAGTATATAAAAAGCTCTAGCATATTATTATTTTTTAATACTAAGTATATAAAAGCTCTAGCATTATGCTTCGTTTTAGTTCTAAACTTATGGTCGTTCGATATGGAAGGAAAAATGTTAGTGAGTAACATTGTGGAACTGCCACAAAGCGACCACAGACAATACCCCACGCACAAATAACGTTTCCGAGGGTTGGAATAACGGGTTTGCCAGACTAGTGGGACACAATCATCCAACTGTGTGGACACTTATAGAAAATCTCCAGAAAATCGAGGCAAGAGTACGTAAAAGAATTTTGGATGACGAACGTGGTATTCAAAACCCAAGACGCAATAGAAAACAGTACGACGAGCTCCAAAAGCGTTTATATACTTTAACAGACGAATATTTACAAAAAAAGAAAACGCTTCCATTATTTCTAAACGGTGTTAGTAAAAATATTCGGTTTGGAAACCCCGACGTGTAAACGATTTTGTAATTGTTTTTAATAAAAATTTGTAAATTTTTACCCTTTTGATGTACATGTTTATCTTGTACATTTTTACCTGGGTAAAAATGTCCTGTACATTTTTACCTTTGTACAAAATGACCGACTACCGTTAAAATGTAGGGAACAGTCAGTTCATGTTCGGACGCAACAATTTACATAACGTAGCGCATCTGCGTGGATTCCTCTACGACGAAACGGTAGTTGAATACTCCTATCTATGAACTGCTGTGACTTCGTGAATGTGGAACTGCGCATTAGTTCACCGACTCTCTTGTTTGAGCCCTTTTCTTCTGGGTTTCTTCTCTTCGTTTTTATGATTTCATTCTCCATTATATTATAGCGGGGGCCGCGTTCTCTTATTCGATTCTTTATTAAATTAGGCCTTTCTTCGGGGAGTTTCGCCAGCGGACACTCAAAGGAGCCGGCCCACGGACGTATCATCTCGCTCTCTTTCTGCAGACTCGAGCCTTTCTGCGTGGGCTTCAAAATGGAACTCAATTACGTATTAATGGCAACCAGAAACTAAATACGTCTAGTAAACCCAATTTATTTTACAACATTCAAAATCGTACAATTTGTTAAATTTCGTGAAGGTAAAATATTTTTTCGGTAAGACTATAGACGTAGACGCATTGGACGAAGGAGAAGATCTAGTGCTCGGCATTCGATTAATTTTTATCCATGAATAAAAAAAGGCTCGGCGATATTTAAATAATATTTATTTAAATAACCAATAGTTGAATAAAAATTGTAAAATGTTTTAATAATCGAAAGTGAATAAGCTTATTATTTAAATAAAACAAACAATTATTTTAATAAATACCACTTTTATTCAAATAATTGCTTGGTTGCGTAAAAAACATAATTAAATAAGTTAAAATGATATTCTTTTTACCAACGTTTTTTTAAATAAATCGGAAAATTTGTGGATAATGAATAAACGATTCCGAGCACTAAGAAGATCCATTTCACCGGGTTAACGTCACTACGGATCCATTTTTATATGCTACAAAACATATCAGATGGCGCCAACGGCCTAAAAAATATAAATTTTAAATTACCTAAAAAGTAAAATCCCCGAAACTTTTTATATTTTATACCGACAGTTTTTTAGTTTTAAATTTATAGTTTCATCATGAAACATGGCTTAAAGTAGTGTAAGAAGATGTGTTTTGCTAATAATTCGGTTATTTTATCAGTAAATATTTAAAAACTAATCTCTAATGGCTTTGTTCTAAATTTTTGTTTATCTGTAAGTAATATGTGAATCAATCTATTCACAAACGTTTTTCTTAGATTTTGTCACAACCTTCTGCAAACTATTAATTCCTATTCATCGTTCATTTTCCGAGGAAAAATTAAATTACCCTTTTAATATATACCCCCAAAATTACAATTTAGTGATCTTTTTAAAAAAGTTGCAAATTTTTCAATTTAAATTTCCGTTTTAATATACCCCCAAAATTATACTTTCGTGATCTTTTTTAAAAAATTTCAAATTTTGAAAATTTCCCTTTTAATATATCCCAAAATTACACTTTCGTGATCTTTTTTAAAAAAATTGCAAATTTTGCCAATTTTACTTTTAATACTCCCCCAAAATTACACTTTCGTGATATTTTTTTAAAAATTGCACATTTTGAAAATTTCCCTTTTAATATATCCCAAAATTACACTTTTGTGATCTTTTTTAAAAAAATTGTAACTTTTGAAAATTTCCCTTTTAATATACCTCCAAAAGTACACTTTTGTGATCTTTTTAAAAAAATTGAAGCTTTACAAATTAAATTTATCTTTTAATATGTCCCCAAAATTATACTTAAAAAAATTTTGCAAATGGAATTTCCCTTTTAATATACCCCCAAAATTTAATTTGAAGGATTTTTTTCAAAACTCTATAGGTTCGAAGATCAATTTGGATCAAACTGGCGGCCATAGATCAAAGGCAAAGAATGTCGGGCTGGGGGTGGGCCGTGAAAGTCACTAGCGCTTTCTTTTATTCATGACGTAAATCCACGGATGGTGGGGATTTTAATTTGGTCCAACCGGAATTATCGGTGTTTCACGAAGCCCGCCGGGGGGGGGGGACTTTTAAGTCGCGCCAATCGGAATAATTAAGTCCGTCGTTTACCTCCCCTTCCGCTGAAATATTGAAATCTTCATTCTTTCAGGAAAACATAGATGGCGCTTAATCAAGCGATTTACGAATTCGAATAGGACCATCCCCGTCTCTCCTGTCGAATAATACAACAACGCTTGTGTATTGGCTTCCGGTGTTGCTAAGCCCTCCAATTACCCCTTGTACTATTTGAAAGGCGGCGGCGTAGGGCGCCCTCCGACGGGGATTCAAATCTATCGCATCGTCGAAACGTAATTACGCGGAAATTTCAAACGCGCCCGGCTTAAATTATGCAACGTACTTTGGCCGAGGGATTTGCTTGATTAAGCGCTAACCGAAAGTGACGTTGATTTAGATCCGTTTGATGTCCTTGATTTGCTTCGGGCGAAAAGCGAGAAAGGATATTTAATACCTCACGTTTTCGCGAGGTTCGAATTCTACGATTTGCCCGTTCGAATACGAGAGCATTTCGATAACTATGTTATTCAATAGATGACCCTTCTACCCCCGGCGGTCTCAATCACGCTATGCATCGCGCGAATATTCTCGCGTATTTTTAATCTTTTTTTAAGCTGATTTGACACTCTAAGGGAAATTAAAGTTGGTCGTCAGTGGTTAATCTCATCCAGGGCTAAAACTTCTAATTTAAAAGATGGCCATTTTGAAGGTAGAAATTTAATACTTAATTACCTCTCCGAGGGGACTTTGTACCCTAGGAGGGGTTATACAACCACCGTGTCTGTCTGTCTGTGGGTCTGTCTGCCTGCGAACGCGTTCGCATTTTCGAGGCAAAGGGTAATCACTGCGTACCCAGTTTCTTAGAATCAGGGAAAAGGTTTTTCCAAAAGCGCCCTCTTCTTGTCATTGGGTGTAGTATATTTTTTTAATCGGCCGGGATTCGAACCCGAGCCCTCTTGCACGACTGGTGAGCGTTCTACCGCAGAACCACGGATACAGTTACGCTTAACTGAAAATTAAAAACTCTTCTGAGGAGAGGTATATTTTGGCTTGCCAACTTGTTAATGTTTAATTTTTAATTTTTGCTTTGGTTACGCTTATTTGTGTAATTTTTGTTTTATTCTTGCTGAGCTCCACTACGGAGCCGCTCTGTTCCAAAAGAGTGTATTTTCATACGGCAATAAATCACCTAACCTAAATCATCATTTTAAATGTCAGGATTGCCTTGTTTATAGTATTTATTTTGTATTATAAGATTTAAATTCATTTTGTATGTAAACCTTTTGAATGTCAAGATCGGCATTTAGTAAAGATTTTATTTGTGGGAACCCCAAGGGCCCGTCAAAATTCTAAGAAGGAATTCTTCTCAAAGAGTTCTTTGATAATTTTTCTCCCCGTGAGAACTTGTTAAAAAGCGTCAAATGTTAAAAGATTATTCTTAAGATGGCGGCTTACGATAAAGCCTTGAACGTTGTAAACTAAGCCTTTGACAATAAATATTATTTTTACACAAATTCACGACAATATATAACGGAAGAAAACATTTAATTTATAATTTAAAAGGAAGATTTCATCGGAAATTAACTTACCATAATGTATTCTTTGAAATTAATTTTCGTCCACAAAAATATCATTTTCTTAAGCATCAAGTAAACTGACTAGAATATTAGCTGCCATTTTTATTTAAAATGACCACCCCTTTTTGACCCAGCATTCTCACTCTTCTCGTGAGAAGATATTACGTTACTTCCAGTGAGAGAAGTGAAAATTCTCACTATCAACGAAAGAATTCTTATAATTTTGACGCAGTCATGATATACATGATATACACTAAAGAGCACGCGGTGGTGGCGCCATCTTTTACCGAAATTGTTATCGATTACTTTCAAAATTGAAAATTTTTTTAATAATAATAATAATCAGCTAGGCTAATACCCAAGGCACCACCTTAGGCCCAAGTCCTCAAGCGACTTTTAAAGCCATTAATTCAGGTGGCCGGGTTACAATGCGTAGGAGGGTGGTGGCAAGCCCTTCACGCCACGCGAGCCAACAGCTCCCTACACTAACTATTACCGTTAACCTCTAATAGGATGTTAGGCGCCGATTGTTTAAATAATAAAATTAATCTTAAATCAAATTGTTACTTAAATTGCGATTTTAACTTCAAATAATTTATTTACTTAACCGAGCCTTTTCTATCAACTTTAGTTTGTTTCGGGTATTTTTTTGAACACTTGTAAAACAAAAACCCCACTTTTGCGCTTGTGTCTCTAACGCCTGCGTGTGTAAATGGATTTTTGGGGTGAACTTTGAAATTGCCTTTCTCCTTTTCCGATTGTTGCCCCGTCCGAGTCGTCACTCCATCCGCGCAGTCCAATTGAATCTACGCTCCGAACCGCGATACAAACTTTACCCTTGGAACGACCTTCGACATTCTCTAGCAGCTGACGGGACAGTTCGCTATATGTCAATAAGGACTTTGTTTACTGTCGTGAAAGGCGCCATTGGGTGTGGATGCGGCCGGGGGTCCACCCTCTCCTTTTGGCTCTTTTTATATTCGGCAATTGACGGAATTGGTTCAGTCGACGCCTATCTAACGATACGAAACTGGGCCCATTTTTATATTTCTTTGGAGAGCGCTCTTCCGAGAAAGTAGTTTTTTCGTCCGATCCATTGTTTGAAGATGCGCCTCCTTCGGGAATATTTAATTTTCTCTTAAAAAACGAGATCGGATTTTGGCGAAAGAGAGAAAGCCCAAAAAAAAAGGGAAGAATTGAAAGAACTTTCATCCCGGGGCTAAGACTGCATTCTCCGTGTTTTGCATAATTTTATTTTAAGAAGGAAGAAGCCTTTGTCGGACGAAGACGATCTTCTTCCGTTTTTTTAATCGTATTTGCCCGGTATGCAAATTGCAGCGGAAGTGTTTTTCTAAGAAGGACTCCTAATATTTTGCCGAGTTCCCGACGTTGTCATTCGCGGTCTCTTAAAAGCGCACCATTGTCAAGGACTTTTTCGCGGATATATACGTATATTTTAATTGAGAATTGAAAGAAGATTTTCCTGGTACGTAAATGCCAGGATTACAGTTGGATACAGTTATTGGATCCGGAAGAGACCACCTATTCTTTTGTCTCGCCTTGCGCTCTTTATTTTATATTACTTTTGCTAGATATTCAAAAATTATATTACCAAATTTTTCGAAAAACCGATACAATGATTTTTATAAAATGTATAATATCTGCTTCTGCTACGAAGCCATTTCACGAACAAGAAAAATAATTAATTCGAGTTACCTTGCCTCGAAATAATTTAATTAACGGAATAAATATTAATTAATTTAATTAATGGAATAAATATTAATTAATTTAATTAATGGAATAAATAATAAATAATTTAATTAATGGGATGAATTTTAAATAATTTAATTAATGGGATGAATTTTAAATAATTTAATTAATGGAATAAATATGAAATAATTTAACTAATGGAATGAATATGAAATAATTAAATAAATGTTAAATAATTTAATTAAGGTAAAACTAAAATTAAGTAATCCACTTGTCTTTAAACGCACTGCTGCTTTGAAATTTGTAATACCTTCCTTACGATGATCGCACCTGTTGCACGTTAACCAATTGACTTAACGGGCCCGGAAGGCAGGGGCCCCGAGAGAGACTAGCCCAAAAACGTGATAGGCGGGGTGGAGCCCAGGTTTATTTAATATCATCTTAAGAAGCCCGGATTCTAGTTAACGAGTAACCAGCTAGCCAAATCACATTATAAATCGAATTTATAATTATCGATTGCGAATCAGTGAACCCTGAAAATTTTAACTAAATTCTGTATTTACTTTGCAGTTAATACAGAATTTAGTATACTCAAATTTAATCCGAACGTTAATAATGACATGTTATTTACGGCTATCGCTCGACCTAATTCCACAAGTACAGAGATAATATTAGACCCGAAATTATTAAATATATACCTGAGATAATCGAACCGCTTAATCTTAGGTATATATTTAATAATTTCGTGGATATTCGTCCGTAAACTGAAATCAATGGTGGGTTGGTCGATTAGTGGGCTATATCAGTTTATCAATACCCGCTCTCAGTCGTAGGGATTCCCGCCGCTGGAAATAGTTTGGTGAACTGGTGGAACTCGATATTCTTTGTAAGTGACCTCCAATTATATAATAATTCGCTATTTACGTATATGGCCTATTGATTGTGATGGATGATCGGGCTTTATTTTCTCAGCTCGTGTCATACATCATCGTTCGAAGAAAGAGAAGAGTTCAGTGCACCTTTTCCCTCTCCGGCGAGTGCGGAGTCACTTAACTGACTCTGCACGCGATCCTACAACGAAGGGTACAGGATGCTCGCTTACCCTCAGTATCTTAAATTACCAATTAAGCGGTGAGAGTGCGGTCGAATCAAACCAGGCGGATTTGTCAGACTTAGCTCTTTGGCCAAATCCCTTCCATCTTGTACTGCCAGAGAGTCTCTCGCTAAGCCGAGCTGCCAAATTCCATTTTGGTCGCTTCCTATTGAAGTTTCGCCAGAGCCGCGGGGCTTATTACACGCGTTAGCTTCGTGGCTCGCTTTAATTCCCGATGACGTGTTCTATGGAATGTCTAAATACCGCTTTGCAAGTTCATCATCGCTCTAGATGTGTTCCGAAGATTTTGCCTTCAGATATCCTCGAGGTTGCCTTTCCCTTATTACATGTACTCTATGATTGCCCGCGCACACTCTTGGATTATTGTTATTATTCCGCGTTGTTTACTTTATGGTGTAATTAAATCTAACGAAGGAAAGTCTAATTAGAGGCTAATTTCGCATATGGACTTTGTCTGAACCTCTTATCGTGGATGCTGCAATTTACCTTGATATATCCTCCATTATCTATCACCTTGCAGCGATTGTAGGTTAGTTATTAATAAAATTTCCCTCTAAATATATACAGGGTGTATCAAAGGGTTATGCAAAAATTTAAGGAGTTGTAGGGGGTGAGTTGAGAAGTATGATAAAATACGCGAAAAAGTAGATAATATAGCTAAATCCTAAGCAAATTTGAAGACATTAAAAAACTTACCAATAGGTCTAAACTTTAAAAATTTCAAAACGCGTTGCATATAGCAACGGAAAGCCGAAAAGGGGGGAGTGTGGTGGAGAATAGTATATACGATAAGTTAAGTTAGAAGAAACCACCTATGGACTGTGCGAAGGATGATAAAATACGTGAAAAAGTAGATTAGTCCATAATTAAAAGGGATAATATAGCTAAATCCTAAACAAATTTGAAGAAATTAAAAAAACTTACTAATAACTCGTACCAATAGGTCTTCGAGCAAACAAAAAACGCGAACCTCGGATCAAATAGATCTTCGAGTAATACACTAAACAACAACCGCAAAACCAAGCAGCAGGGAAATGCGAGCATTAAGGTTTGGGTTCGTGTGATAGGTAAAAAAGGACTTTGTAAACAAATCGAAACACCCTGTATGTAATCATGAATATTCGAAGCTTTGGTCAGATTTTAAATATGTAGATATATAACACCTGGAAACTGTCTAAGGATTCATTGCCACCGTGTTTTACTTAAAGGTAAAATTAATTGGCTGGTGAACTCGGTAAATTAGGGGATCTTCAAATTCATTTTGCACGTGAAAATACGCCACCATGTTAGGGTATAAAAGCAGGTTAATAAGCCCGCTATACCTCGCAATGTAAAGGTACTGTCACGCGCGAACACGTAATTTTGAAATCGGTCAATAGGCTTCCCAGAAAATGAATTTAGGAAACCCTAATTAGAGAGTTTGTCACGTTCTACTGGAAACTGTCTATAGTTCCGCGTAAATTCGCGTATTTAGTATGCTTAAATAAAGACCAAAGGAGCCAAGTCAATTTCGATTCGAGACAAGGCTTAAGGTCGACTAGGAGCCGAGTCTAGGGAAACCTCCGTTATAAACTGCACCCGTTTATATGAGAATTTTCCTTAGACATTACAAGTGTATAGATTTCTGATTATACTAATTTATTGGTAAAATCTTTAAACAAACTATCGTTTAAAGTGAAATAATGATAATTGGGAGAATACGCTTATAATTTAGGTCATCTTAGCCATGTACAAAATTATTAACGTGCTGACTAGGATTGTCTGATTTAAATCAAATTTATTTAAAGGGGAGCGGTCCAGCTTTAACCAGTTAGATAGCCCTATAACCCGTTAAAAACAAAAATTTACGGCGAAAACCGCGTAAAAAATATTAAGTGCTTAATTTTAAGAAATAAAATAAAGAAATTTCGGGAAATTGGAAAGCGCGCGTCCGCCGCGACACCTGGTGAGAAGTCGGTGAGACAGAAAAACAACGTAAAAGCGCGCGCTGCTGAAGACGCGAAAGATTTGTTTTGCACACGCGGCGCGTTCCAGTTATACGAGACCTAAGCCTAAATTGCGCGATTTCAAAAGTTAGGATAGTTCGCAAATCGCTCACTAAGGTGCTGCTGGCGCTGGCGCTACACCTTAAGATGGCGGCGAAAATTCAAACCCAAATACTTGGGCGTCAATTTGCGTTTCAACAATTAAGAACAAAATCTATTTTTTCAAGACAAAGTAAGGTACATGTAAGTATATTGAACGTCTTGTTGATCTTTTGATACGCAAATAAGGCGATATTTGGAAAAGCAGCCTACTTCCAGAGGCTAGTTGGCCACACTTTGAAGCTCTCTGGCGCTCTTTTCACTCATCGTAGGAAAATGGGAAAAAACGGGCATACTTTTCAACTCACCCCCTACAACTCCTTCAAATTTTTGCATAACCCTTTGAAACACCCTGTATAAGTCTAGCGTATGTCCGCGACAGTGTAGTTACGCAGCGGCGAATCATTGAACCATTCGCTAATGAAATGATTTGGCTGAAGTCACGTATCTTTCTCGAGGCTTTCAATAGAAATTATTTATAGAAAGTTAAGACGTCCGAAATTCCAACGTCTTCTCCTCTACGATTCCTTACAGCGCTATCGAAGCTTTCCAAATTTCACTTTTGTTTAATCCCTCAAATATTCCACGTTTGTCGTTATAAATAGCTCGTGAACTTTGGGCGTCCGTTTCATTTGATATCGTCTCAATTCATTCGCCAATTATTTTCATTTTTCAGAGTGCAAGTCCGGCTCTGTAGACGTTGAAACGAGGACGTCGCGACGCATTGTCAGCAGTGTCAATTTAGCTTGACGGAAACGTCTAGTTAGTGGGGTCGAAACCGAGTCGCTCCCCGTTCTCGGCGTAGACTGCTTAACCTCTCCGTAATGACAGGTTGGGCGCTGGGCACGTTTCTTCCATTATTAGTTAAGTGATAAAAAAGGTTCCAGAGAGAGATGTGTTTTCCAATAGCACCGTTTTGAAAAAGTGTCTTCGGAGGGCTTATTGTTAATAAGCCATCAATTTCTGTTCCATTCTGGCCGCACTTTCGGCCTGTCAGCCACCAGCGATGAAAAATATTTTTCAACCGAGATGGGGGAAAACGATCCACGCACCCAGAGCCCGGCTGATTTTTTCCTTTCGGTTCAACGGACGCTTAATAAAGTGGCATTCAATTTTTATTAACGCTTATCATTTTTTATTTCATTAATTTCTCTTCTCGCCTTACTCGTTTGACGGTTATTAAACGCTTCAAAATTCAATAAAAGCGTAAAACCGTGATCCGTTTCGTTAAGAAGATATTTCATTTAGATAGACGGAAATTGAGAATGCGCGGGATTTACAAAGATTATCTCTACAAGTTACTAATTTCTAAAATATATTTATGACTGACGGAAATATCGCTTTGTCTCGATAATTTGCACAGGTGATTTTTTCCCCAAGTTCCTATATGATGTATTTTGGCCCATACTGTTTTTTTCAAAAATGTATCTGGAGCTTGCGAAGGTGCGTGTTTCAAGCAAATAACGTTAGTCGTATTGGAAGATGGATACTTCCCTAGTAAGAGTGTATTATATACTTCTGTTATCATTAAAGAAAATTTATTCATTTAAATCTCTCATTCTATATATCTCAAATAAATTGGTAGTTTAAATTCTATATATCTCAAATAAATTGTCAATTTTAATTCTATATATCTCAAATAAATTGTCAATTTTAATTCTATATATCTCAAATAAATTGTCAATTTTAATTCTATATATCTCAAATAAATTGTCAATTTTAATTCTATATATCTCAAATAAATTGTCAATTTTAATTCTATATATCTCAAATAAATTGTCAATTTTAATTCTATATATCTCAAATAAATTGGTAGTTTTAATTCTATATATCTCAAATAAATTGTTAATTTTCATTCTATATACCTCTAATAAATTGCTAGTTTTAATTCTATATATCTCTCATAAATTGGTAATTTTCATTCTATATATCTCAAATAAATTGGTAGTTTCTATATATCTCAAATAAATTGTTAATTTTCATTCTATATATCTCCCATAATTTGGTAGTTTTAATTATATATATCTCTCATAAATTGGTAATTTTCATTCTATACATCTCAAATAAATTGGTAGTTTCTATATATCTCAAATAAATTGGTAATTTTCATTCTATATATCTCCCATAATTTGGTAGTTTTAATTATATATATCTCTCATAAATTGGTAATTTTCATTCTATATATCTTCCATAATTTGATATTTTCAATGATATGTATCTCCCATAATTTGATATTTTCAATGATATGTATCTCCCATAATTTGGTAGTTTCAATTCTATGTATGTAGCATACATTAGTAGTTTCAGTTCTATGTATATAGCATACATTAGTAGTTTCAATTCTATGTATATAGCACACATTGGTAGTTTCAATTCTATGTATCTCACATGCATTGGTAGTTTCAATTCTATGTATATAGCATTCATTGGTAGTTTCAATTCTATGTATATAGCATACATTGGTAGTTTCAATGATATGGGTCTCCCATAATTTGGTAGTTTCAATTCTATGTGTCTCCTTGGTAGTTTCAATTCTATGTATCTCCCATACATTGATAATTTTCATTCTATATATTTCCTACAAAATTCTTTAATTTTTAGTATATTAATCCTATAATTTCAATACTTTTTAAATTTAAAGTTTACAGTAAATATTATTTAGTGGGCGTTTATTGTATTTTATGGTCTGTTTCTGTTTGTGTGTAGAATTTAAAGATGAGATTAGATCTATCTTTGGAGACTATGTTTGAACTTTAAACTTCTAAAGCATCCCACGCCTAAAAGAAACAAATTTCCGAAATTGGGAAGCAAGGTTTAATTTTATTAAAGTCTTTGCGAAATTTGCTGATCCCTGAGCTCATTTTGAAATCTTGAAACATTTTATCTTCGGTGCCGGCAAAAAGATTTAATCCGCGATGTGCGGATCAGCGATTTGCGAAGAGGGTAAACACATTTTCTAATCCAATTTTGTTATCGCGTTTTTCCGATTAATACTCCAGAGAACATTTAAACGAAATGGATTAATTCTGGTAATTTAAGTTTGTACACACCAACTGGGTTAGGCGATGTTCATACCGAAAACGTTGGAATCGCTGCTAAAATAATCCAGATGACAATTTACAAATGTTTGTATTAGTGGATGACCAATTAGATACTTGGTTCTTAAAAGTGGCTGGATGACTTAGGCCTAAGGTGGTGATTTTTATTATTATTATTTGATTGAATTGTAAGGGGAGAAGCTAGAGAGAGGGGTGGATTTCGAAAATCGCTAAAAATCATATCAAAATATTTATTCCCCCTAATTATAAATAAATACATTCTTAACAGTTTTAGTAAAGAAATTACGTCTTTAAAGACTGTACAAAGATATTTTAGTAAGAATCTCATAAGGCCTAATTTAACGAGAAACTATTTCAAATAACTTATGATCAGTTTTCAAATATTAATGCCATTCGTGTAGTTTTTTATAACACGAACGTATAGTGTTCATTTATGTAGAAATTAGGCATGTACCGATATATCGGCCTATTTTTCTAATATCGATATTGGCCAATAACGACTTAAGCGAAGCCGATATTATAATATTTTCAGAAAAAAACTTTTAAAAATAAGAAAATTATCGATTAACTAACTAAATATGGTAATATTTTATTTGACTGGCCGCGCCACGTACACCAGGCTTCAGAAGCTAGATCATACTATTTTTTTAGACAGGGGGTTACGAGTATAACCAAAAAAAAACAACGATATTCGATTTGTGATAGAAAATATGTATCACGTAAAACGAAAAAGAAACATATTCGGATATGCTCTTGCAAATTTTTTATGTAAAATTAGAATAAAATGCACTGAATCGTCTTTTATAATGATTTTATCATATACACTACTGTTATGATAGATAACTTTGTTAATATCGGCCGATTTTATCGGCCACGAATAGCCAATTTATTGACTGTACCCATATCGGTGCATCCCTAGTAGAAGTCGATTTCAAATTAATATAATATAAGATTTTTGTGAATTTTCTGCAATATATATATTTTAAATAAATTATTCAAAAACAGGAATGTTTTGAGTTTACAGGTATAAGAGATGCAAGCTAGTCGAGATACGTGATTTTTAAATGCAATTCGGAAACAAAATATTTGAAAGTTTTTAAAGCTAGACTGACTTCCTTTCTTAATTTTTAATACTTAAAAAAATTTCAGTCTATTTACATTATTAGAATGCCATTGTTATTAATCTGGATTTAAAAGAAATATACTGGCTTCAATTTCGCCCTGCCGTAGCGAACAGTAACTTTTAGGTTTTTGAATAATATATTCGGAATTTTCTCGCAGAAATATAAGATACGTACTTCCGAACAAATATCGGGATTGGGTAAAAACTGATAAAAATATGTAGAAATATTTCTTCAAAGAAAAATCTTTTTTACCATCTTTATATCTTTGGGAGTCTCTTTCGTCGAAGTTGGCCGTTTATTTCTCGCTACACTCCGGGGCAATTTTGTCTGTCATATTCGTAAATAATTTCCGGCTCGTAGATGCGGCCACCGTCCTCGGCTAGCGGAGGGTGCGCCAAGAAGGCCACCTCCCGCCCGGCGACCGGAAACCAGCGTAGTATGTGTTGTCCCGTAAAATATTTACATAGAAGACGGAACAGCTCGCTTTACAGGGGCCGCGCCGTACTTGAGACGGACGAGAAAAATTGGATTTATCCCAGTGATCGGACGAGACGGGAGGGGGAACAGTTATATTTAGTACGCCAATACCTTTCGACTGCTCCGAGCGGTTTACGGTCACCCTAGAGCTACACTTTTACAAAGACTGTATGTAAAACGTTAACAGTGGTGCAGCTCCGGAGAGCTCTGGGTAGGCGAATAGTTTTCCCAGAGTGAGAATGAAAAATGCATTAGGACGCGGGAAGGGGACGAGCCGTAGAATGTTTTCCGAACACTTTTCGATCTACCACGTTTATCCAGCCGTTATTCGCATCTCCGAAACGTTTATGGTTCACCTTAACAAGATGGTTTAACCGATACGTTTCGTAGTCGCGGCGACCGTCTAGTCCCGAGTCAACTTGACATTTATACTAATTTATCATGTAGGGTTCGCTAAGGAGTTGCGACGTACGTTTAGCGTGCTCGCATTTTTCTTCTTGCCGAGTTCTTGGGCGGAATGGGGCGGAGTGGGGCAGGCCACCTACCCAATTTTCGAGGAACGAGATGGCGCGCGGATCGCTATAGCCGTTTCCTGTTTTAAAAATACAAACTTTCACTTCGATCAGCCCTAAACCCGACATCTCACTTACATTCGAATAGCTGGCGACTTTACCCTACCACCTGACTACGACTTAAATGTTAGTTGAGTCTAGTCTAGTTAAAAGTTTAGCGGCGGCGGAAGTAAAGGTTCTCCGGATGTATTTCGGAATAATAAGTTTCGCAAATAACGATATTACAACTTTTCTCGCTTCTGTATGTATAATAATTATCACTATTTTCCTTTCTCGACGCTGTGGACGTGTGAGAATTTCTGTTATGGTAAACGGTACATGTATTTGGATTTGCGAAGCGGAGTTTCCGAGTTTCGCCTGCAGGAGGCGTTAAACTCCGACTGTTGATTTTTCCTCCAGAATATTCTTATGGTATGTAAAAGTGCCTTTTGACTTTTACCCGAAAGTTTGTGCTATTATGAAGTATCTCTTGATCAATAGAAATATTTGGATTTCTGTATATAGAGCGGTTCAGTTCAGATTACTTAAATATATCTTTAAGAGTAGCTTAAATATTATCGTTGCTTATAGTTTCATGTATTTTTCTTCAGGGTGGTCTGATTTTAATCAATTTAATTAAAATTAAGTTATTTTTAAAAAAATCATTCGCCTATTATACTAACGTATTAATTTCAATTCAGAGCAAACTCAATTAAATTTATATAAATAATTTTTAAATAATAATAAATTAAATTAAGCTTAGATTAAACTTTAATTTCCATTACCGTTTAAATCAAAATATTAATCATTTTGTCCAGAAAGAAAAACAGGTATAAAATCTTAAAAAATTAATAAAATCCAAAAATCATTTAAAATCAATAAAAATACGTATAAATAATAAAAATACTACCACAATTAGTAACGGCTTACACTGTCTTAAATGTACCTCTCGAATTAACTCTAAACGCTCCAAACTTTTCGAAAATGAGCTGAGAGTTCTGTTGGCTCGTGTGGCATGAAGTTCTAGTCGCAACCCTCCTACGCAGTAAAACCTGGCCATCTGAATTCATGGCTTTAAAAGTCGCTCGATGACTTAAACTTTTAAGTAATAAAAGAAATGATACCACATGTCTAAATTATTTCGTTTAAATATAGGTTAAAATTACTCATAGTTAAGCAAAAAATATATTTAAATATACAAAATGTAAAATTTTAACTCTTCCATCAAAGTAATATTCTTACCATAAGCTTTTCTTTAATCACTCGATATTAAATCATTCGATTTGCCTCTCTAATAACCCCGTGCGAAGTCATTTAAAGGGAGGCCATTTTAGCGGGGCAAATCAAATATCCGATTTGGGTAGTTTGACGGGGCGCCGCGGGGGCCTTGTCGCGATTAAAAGGAAAGTCATTTTGGGGCGACGTCGAAATAATCTCTTTTCTGGCTTTTGATAGTCGCGATTGGAAATGGCGACGTTATCAACCCGTCAAATTCATGGAATAAGTGATAGAGCCTCCCCCTTCCTCGTAGTCGCCGCAGAAACATCTGCGACTTCTCATTACACTACCCCGGAGAAAAAGTCGCTCTTTCCAACGTGATATTTTACGCCGAGCGACATCTAGCGGAAAGAAAAGGAAATTTACGAAACGATTCTAAAAAAATATGAAAACTCTCGGTATATTTCTAGTTTCTCTACGTTTTCCGTTTTTACCTAATCTTTTCTTTCTCGCCGAATAACATTTCCTTTAATACTTCCCCCAGGTCTCGTATTTTCTCATTCTATAAAAACGAGCTCTTATAAAATATTTCGTTTTTTCTCTCTCGACTTACTCCGAGTCTGTTTTATAGTCTGTCTTATCGAAGACCCACTTCATTTTTTGGGGGGTTTATTTCGTCCTTACAGAGATTTTGGATGAAATGTTAAGCCTTTGTTAATGCAATTTATGTCCTTTGATAGTATAAATTGAAAAATAGGTCACAATGTCTATCGCCCCTGTAGAAGTGTTCCATCCGCCTTACACTGGTGTACAGGGTGGAGTAAACTACCAGGAGTCAGATTATACGTTTTTCGATAAATATTTATAAATTTTCAAATTACGGTTTGAATAAGTTTATTTTTCATTATTTCATTCAATTTAGAATTTATTTTTAAAACTAAATATTATTTAATACAATTGAAAGTTAAAGTACCTTATATTTATAAATAATGTCTAATCTGCGTTCAATGCTATTTAAGAAAGGTTTAATTGAAATATAAATTACCTTATTTTATGTAGCAACGTAATAGCATAACCAAACTTTACTTTATACTAACATTAAGTTTATCTCTTCAGCTTTAAAATATTTAAATATATTTACCTTTTATTATGTATAAAAATGTATATTTCATAAATGCATTCATGAATACCAAAACAATACTGCACTCTTTGATTACATTTTCGTAAAGTTTCATTTTAAAATGTAAATCTCATCAATTATAATTTTTTTCCAATGAGCGCGTATTATTTATGTTTATTATAATAAAGCTTTCAGAAGACATTCATAAATAATTCTTCGAAAATTTAAATTATTATCTTACGCCTGTTGTAGTAAAAAGAGCGACTTATAAATCGCGACTACTTGTTCTAATTCGTGCCGCAACTTCAATTTTATTTCGCATCTTTTCCAACAAAAAAATTCCCGTAAAAGACTAGCAGTAAGAATAAAGTAGGGATTTTCCAAAATTGCTCCCTGGAATAAAATACAAGAAGTTTCTACTCGGATTTCGCCATAAAATTCTCCCTCGTTTTTATCCCTTTGTTCTCAGAAATGAGCAAGCCTTTTAAGAAAATGATGTAAGCGTTTCTTCTGCCACTCCCACACACCCTTATCTTATTTCTTATACTGCCCAAATATTTCACAAAACGGGTTTTCCTTTTCATTTCTTTCAAATCGTCTTCCATAAATATCCTTTTTATTTAGACGTACATGTGGCTATTATACTTTACATCATTTCATACACGTTGTTCATTCGCCAAATTTACAGCAGTACCGATGGTTTCCATTTATGGGAAGAATAAAAATATGATGGCTTATGTAAAACGATGTGTTAAGTTTATTGGTGCGAGTTGTTGTCATGGAAACGGAGACAAAGACACAACGTCAAGTTTCAAACTTAATTCCAAAACAATTGTTTTTGCTAATTTTGGCGGTTTTCGTAAAGTTATTTTTGTGCCAAAAATACTCGAGATAGTTCCCATGTAATATTAATTAATATATGATAATTCTAACACCTTCCCTTCAAACCTGTATTTACTGCCGATATTTAAAAAAAAATAAAGAAAAATAGTACAAAAAGAAATATCGCGTATTTGTTTCTAAAATTATTACTTCCGGAAAAGAGATCCATTTTAAACTTCTGGGTTTAAATAATGTTTTTTTTTTTACATTTCATATTTTTGGGTCGTTGTCATGGCAACCGTAAAATTAATTTTTGAGTTACAATTTCAGGCCTGTCACTAAAAGTTTCTTTTTGGGATTTTGGCGTTTGTAATATTATTTGTCTTTAAAAAATCTCTTCGAAACTATTTAAAAACCAAACTGAAATGTGATTTAGCGAAAAAAATATGATATTTTTTAAAAATTGCACTAGTTACTAATTCTGTAGCTTGTTCATTTTGGCGCTGTGTGTTTTCGAGCGGTAAAGCATTTTTTAACTTTCAACACCTCTTTTCAGTCACTATTTTTAAAATTGTTAGTCACTTAAATCACATTTTGCTGCAACAGTCTTGAATTTTCCTTCGATATATTGTATATACCATTTAAACCTTGTATTTAATTTCCTAGCACGATCCAAATTCGATTTAAAGGTTCGGAACTTTTCGGGACTTTATATTATATTTAAATCGCTTGTCTTGTCCTATAGATGTCAGGCTTAGCGATATCGTCTTTGATAGAACAATTGTAAGTGTTATATTACGATTGGGAAATCTCGATCCCGCGTATTACATAATTTCGAAATGCCTTTCTTACCTCTCCTAGGAGGGGTTTTACAATCACCGTGTCTGTCTGTCTGTGGGTCTGTCTGTCTGTGATGCGAACGTATTTTCGGGGCAAAGTACAATCACTGCGTTCGCAGTTTCTTGGAATTAGGGAAAAGCTTTTGTCATGGGGTGTAGTATAAATTATATTCAATTTGCGTTAGTACCGCGCGAAATTTGAACCCGAGCCCTCCTGCACGACAAGTGAGCGTTTTACCACAGAATTAGAAACTCTTCCGAGGAGAGTTATATTTTGACTTACCAACTTGTTAAAAGGCGGTTCGTTCTCATTCCGTCAAGACGTATACGTAAGCGACAACTCCTTGGCGGTAACGTTCGGCTTTACCTAGAAACAATAATACGCGATTCGGAATTTCTTTGAACTAAGTAGGATATTTCTCGTGGAATTTTTATGACAGAAGAAAAGCAAGATTTTCTTTTTGGAGGGGTCGGTAAAAGCTTTTATCTTTCGCGTAATCCTTCTTCTCCAATCGGACCGTTTGCATTACTTCTATGACACTCCAATGTAGGTCGTCCCCGGTAAGTACGTGCCGTCCCGTCTAATCTCCGCATTTAGTGGAAATGCCAGGTTCAGGGGTCAAAGTGCCCTGTCTAAATGGAGAATTATCAAGGTAGAATTACGACTTAAAATCGATTAGTTGGTTTGATTTTTCTTTCAAGATTAACTTAAGCCGGTTTTTCATGGAAGCTTTTAGCGCGTAAAAATTTGGTGTGAGCTAGAAATAGTTAATAATCAGCTAGGCTAATACCCAAGGCACCACCTTAGGCCTAAGTCATCATGCGACTTTTGAAGCCCTTAATTCCGGTGGCCGGGTTACAATGCGTAGGAGGGTGGTGGCAAGCCCTGCATGCCACGAGATCGAGCCAACAGCTCCCTACACTAACTATTACCGTTAACCTCAACAAGTTTTTATGGAAGGGGAAACCGAAGAACTCGGGGGAAAACCCCTTAAACCAGTGGGGAGAGAACTTGCAAACTCAACGCGGAAGGAGTTGTTCTGAGTTTGCACCCAGTGCCACAAGCTGGGATCGAACCCGGCTCCTCTTGCTGCGAGGCGAAAGTGCTAACCACTCCGCGTAAAAATATACGCTAGCGCTAACTAGCTTTTCAGTATTCATCCACATTTGTATATTGCGCTTGCGAAACTAGACTCTTCTGGCGTTGATCAAATTCTACTAGATATTTTCACACTCAAAAAAATAAGACTTCACGCTAAATAAAAATATCTCAATCTTTTCATTTACACGCTAAAAGCTACCATGAAAATCTGGCTTAACTGATGTACGATTTCATTCGCCATATGAATTTATTACCTGTAAAATATGTTCCAACACCTACTTCTTGAATAATGTAGTTTTTAGAAACTGAACATTAAATGTTTAAAGTATTTATCAAATTGTAATTCTCTTAACAACCTAAAATACGTCGTCTTTATAATGCGCATTATGTAAAAGATTACTGCATTTTCCTTTTAAAAAAATTTATAAAAGCGATTAACGATTCTTAGTTTTTGAAAAGATAGATTATTTATGGATGATATTGATTTTGTATGAGTAATTACTGTTATTACTCACGTGACCATTTTTTTTTACTGATTGATTGCTTTTGGGTGGCTGGTGCGTGGAATTCATTAACTATAACGTCATGATATCTATGGTGGAAGGCTAATATACCACACAAACCATATATTTGAACCGTGGCTTGTCCAAATTTCTCGCGAAACTTTCCTTTATATAATACCGTCCATATTCCAGTAAGAAGATCGATGAAACGCTAACATTTTTTTATTCGTTAAATGTTCATTTTCATTTTTTTGGGGGGAGTAATCATTTCTGGATAAATTTCCCATTCAAATGAGGTTTGGAAAAGTCTTTCTGTTGGAGAACTTTTTCCCCGCTTCAGCATCGTCATTTTTTACCGGACAAAGTAGGTCGAACTTCCGAAACAAAAAATATAACAAATGGAACTTTTAAAAAGTATAATTACGGGAATCGACTCGACGGTATAGACGAACTAAAAAAATATTTTGACTGTAAATGACAGTGTTGCAATTTACTGGAAAAATAAAGGAAAAAAATCGTTAAAGATGCGTGTACCGGGAAATTAGGACGATCATGTGTCAGTTGCATACGGTAGTTGCGAGTCGTCTGCTTTGAAAGTCCCTTTTGCAACGAACAGCAAAAAAAGTCGACGTAATTGCGCTGTAAGAACGTACAATACGATAAAATTCCAGAATTGTTTTACGATGTAGTTTTACGTTGTTTGCCAAATTAGCAAGTTCCGAGAATACATAGAAGTACTTACAAGGTCCAAAAAGAGCCCTAAATAAAGATTCGGTTACTAAATTACCCTATTTGCAATAAATCCAGGGAAATCACCATCGGATTCAATTATATTTATACTTTTTCCTGTTTTAGGGGAAGTTTACAATATGGTTAACATTCTAATCTATTCTTAGATCAGATATCAAATTACCAGCATTTACGTACAGATAATATTAGATCAGATACTGATGGTCAAAATGCAAATAACATAGTTTAAAACCGAAACTAAGCAGATTTAAATTCCTCACCGTTACCGATTTTAATTATCTCCCGGCTCAATTCCTTTCGAAATTTTAATTTCTTTTTATATTGATTTGCTTTTTCAAGATTATATATATACTAAACGTAAAAGTCAGATAACTATTAAGCTAACTAAATCAATGAGATTATTTATAACCTGATCTGACTGACTATATATCTTTATATATCTGAGAATTGCGATCTGAATAACGTGATACGCAAATCTGTTTATGGAAATAAATAAAAGCTAAGTGAGTTCGTGGGATACACTAAGTCAGATTTTGAGATAATTAATTAAAATAAAGATTTAATTTCGTTTTACATTTCTGGTTCCTATTTAAAAAAACCATGTTTCGTTCTTTACTTTTTTATCGTGAAAAGTCGCATTTCGTCTAATATTTTTCCCAGATTTTGATGGGAGCCATGAATTAAGATGTATTTTCAGGAAAAAAATACGCATTATAAAATAAAATTTCAAACAGATTTTTTTTAAATAATTTGTAATGAACACCGTGTAGCTTTGGTTTAGCCAAATGAATCATTATGAATATTAAAGGATTGTCTGATTTAAATCAAATTTATTTTCTAATTGGAACCAAATCCGTAAACCTAATGGTTTTCTAGATAATTTTTGAATTATTTTAAGGTCACTAGTAAATGTCCCCCTGCACTTTCAATGTTCCATAGAAATTGGAAATTTTTCAAAAATTCAATTTAATTCTGTATTGTTTGATATATATCCTATACATTTTATTTCCGATTTAGAATCGATAGCGTTTCCAATATGAGGTTATTGGTGATAAATGAGTCGACCATAGTACGGCTAACTTCCCGCTTCGTATTGCCTCATCTATCTTCCATTCGCCTTCGCGAGACCAGTACACCTCTCCCAGAATGAGCCGCTGATTATATAGCTTTCACTGTATTCGCTGATGACGCGTGTTTTCGCAGTTGGGCTCGCGTGTTCCAATCTCTCTCTCTCGCGGACTCTCTTATTCCGGGTCCTCCTTTAATGAGATGTCATCCGCGTAATTAGTGGGCTCGCTTCCGAAATAGACGAAGCTTTGCATAGTCTTATCACTGACGTAGAGGTCGGTAACGGTTAATCATTATCCATGATTAAATTGATTTTTTTGGGGAAAAAATGTAAAGAAAGAAATTTACCGGTTAATATTTCGGAAAATGATTTAAAAATATGTATTATTCGTAAAATTTTAGGTTTTTATCGAAAACAAACGTCGTTTTTCCGATTAATTTTACAAATTTATCAAAAAATTAATCGGATAATACAGAAATATAAATTACTTGATCAAAACATTTTACGAATAATAAAAGTTAACCATCCCCGACCTCTACACTGACGATTCCCAAATATATCGACCTTTCACGATAAATTCAATCGATTTGTCTCTTATCGTAGCTGCACTTACGTTCGTTTTAAAACCTCATCCTATCGATCCCATTATCGCGATGTTCTCCTTCATATTGATCTAACAATGTAAGTTCAATCGATATATTATAGGCACTCGACTGATGGTTATCGATGGAGAGTGTTAGAAGCGCGCAAATACTATTTTTTGGAGATAGAATCAAATGTAAACTTTTTTCTTGCAACTTCAAATACTAAATCGAATATTTAAAAGTCGAAAAGTTTGGACGAATATGTTAAACGTCGAATAGTTGGGTCGAATATGTTAAACGTCGAATAGTTGGGTCGAATATGTAAAACGTCAACTAATTGGGTCGAATGTGTAAAACGTCGAATAGTTGGGTCAAATATGTAAAACGTCGAATAGTTGGGTCGAATGTTTTTAAATGTAGAATATTTAGAAGTCGAATATTTAGAAGTCGAATAGTTTGGTGGATTACTTGAACATCGAATAGCTGGGTCAAATATGTAAAAAGTCGAATAGTTGGATTAAATATGTAAAAAGTCGAATAGTTGGGTGCAATGTATAAAACGTCGAGTATTTAAAAGTCGAATAGTTTGGTTTCGCAGTCCTTTGCGAATACTTGACTATTTGATCAACAGAAACTAATATTCCCAAACATTTTCAAGGTCTATTTGATTTGGTATTCGATCGAATTATTTGATTTAACCAAATATTTTGCAAACCTCTAGAGAGTGTATATAATAAATAGCAGACTTGACTGCGTGCAATAATTATAATTAAATATATTTATTACGGAGAAGTAAAAGCTAACCAATATAAAATTTCCGCTCAATTATCACAAATTTGATTAAAAGTTACGGAAGAGAAAATCGGGGGCGTAGGATCCAAGGGGCAATGCCCCACTCGAATATTTTACTCGGAGGATTAACTCCCACATTTCTCTCGGTTCTAAAACTTCACTAATTAATGGTATTAAAGTCTTAATGAAGGGAAAAGTAACCCCATACGAGAACACTTTCCCTAATTTGATAATCTGCGCTTCGCCTTTAGTTTCGAATAAATATTGCTGTTTGTAACAAATTATACTGAAAATTCTATACATTTTGGTGTTAATTAAACCCTTAAATCCATATACACATTTTCAAAAATTACTAAATTTTATCGGTTTCTGACTTTGAAAGATACTGGTTAGTGGTTACGTAAAACATCAGTCTGTATTTCTACTAGAACGGTCTTCCCTAGTAATTTGGCCTAATTGACAGGAAACTGTTCTTGTGAGCTCAAATTATCCAAAAGCTATTCAAATTAATTTAATATTTACTGAACCTAAATAAATAAATTCTAAATATAATGTTATTTTGATATTTGTAAGTATGCTTTCGAGGTCAGGGCTCCCAGAGTTCCTATAATTCCTAAAAATTCCTATAATTTCAATATGCACATATATAATTTCCTATTTTCTCAAAATTGTTCCTATAAATTCCTATTTTTTCGAAATTTTCTAGTTCTTCTATAGCTATATCCAGAAATTCTTATAATTTAAAAAATAATGTATTAGAAAACAGCCTTAACGCTTGTAAAAAATTTGCCTTCTAAATAGAGCTTAGCTCTGGCTTAGGTCCGGTGTTTCCGAAAACATCAACGGTTGGGCTCCAAGAGTTCCTATAAATTCCTATAATTTCAATCTACTCATATATTTTCCTATTAATTTTTCAAAATCGTTCGTATAAATTCCTATTTTTTGGCTAAAAATGTTCCTGTAAATTCCTATTTTTTGGCTAAAAATGTTCCTGTAAATTCCTTTTTTTTGGCTAAAAATGTTCCTGTAAATTCCTATTTTTTGGCTAAAAATGTATCTGTAAATTCCTTTTTTTTGGCTAAAAATGTTCCTGTAAATTCCTATTTTTTGGCTAAAAATGTTCCTGTAAATTCCTATTTTTTGGCTAAAAATGTTCCTGTGAATTACTTTTTTTGGCTAAAAATGTTCCTGTAAATTCCTATTTTTTGGCTAAAAATGTTCCTGTAAATTCCTTTTTTTTGGCTAAAAATGTTCCTAAAAATTCCTATATTTTCTAGGAAATTTCCTATAATTCCTATAATATTAAAAAAAATCGCTGGGAGCCTTGCGAGGTAGTTAAAAATAAGAATTAAATTCCATATTTTTGATGGATCAACGAATTTCACAATATCTGCCACCAGGTATGATTGCAATATCTGCCACCAGGTTTAACAGTTGCTAAGGATGATTGGCGCTAGTTACGTTAAAAACAAGTCGCAAATTGTGTCAGCAGACGACTTTTTGGTTCCTTTTAAAGATGTCCCCTAAAAATAGAATTATTTATTTCGAGGTAGCAAGCGATAAAATTGACATTTGCCTTTCACAACTTCATTCGTCAACGACTTACCTAGGTTTTGTAGTAGGCTTAAGAAGGTTTTTTTTTTACTTTGTACGGGGTCGAATTCGCATTTAAATCAGGGTGAAGAGAGGCTCGAAACGCGACGCGTAAAAAAGCGATAAATAGTTGGAGTGACGTGTCAGTGACATTATTACCAGCGACGTAAAAAGGAACAGACCGGAACAAGAGTGTTCTCTTTCAGCTCGTGTTGTCGGCGGTGAACTTAGAAGATAAATAGTTTTAAGAGGCGCCATTTGACGAAGGAAAAGCACACTCGACCCTCCATTGAAAATAGTATGCCCTCGCTCGCCAACCAGGGCCCTGGTACCGGTACAGAGAGGAAGGAAGGAAGCTAGCTTTCACTACCAAAAGAGGCCAAGATGATGAAAGATGTTGGTGCCGGAGACTGAATGGACTGACCTTACCCCTTCTTCACCTTCGCAAATACCGCTATAACCCTCCCAACAAAAAACTGGTGGGTATTCATTCTATAAATAGGCGTGGCCCACCCCACGATATTATTGCCGCTCGAGGCGACTCCTATCTTCGAAGCGACGAAGCTCCGTCAAATCATCATTCATCAAGTTCTCGGGAATTTATTTTTTTCGATCACTAGCCTATTTACTATTTCTAGACAAGATGGACCGTTATTCACGGTAAAGGAGACGTATAATAAACGATAATATACTTTTCAAATACTCGGCAAAACTTTCTTCATTTATTCCGTTTCAGTCAAGTCTTTTTCATAATTAAAACCCTTTCAAATGTAATTTTAGCGTGGTAAGGAGGTTAATAATAGAGTTTGGCGGAACGAATAAATTAACCGGCAAAATTTCGATTAACCATAAAATGTTGGGTTAATTGTTTTTATGAACATTTTATACGAATAAACAACGATTTAACATGCAAAAATAATCGGTTTTTTCGAATATTTTTTGTATAATTTGCGGTGATGAATAAAAATAAATAATTGGATAATTTCTTATTCATACGCCGATCTCTAGTAATAAAGGATAATATACTTTTCTAATACTCGGCAAAACTTACTTCGCCTATTCCGTTTCATTCAAGTCTTATTCATAATTAAAACCCTTTCAAGGGGAATTTTTGGAGGTATAATAAACGATATTTTGCTTTCAAAAGGTGTGTCATTGGGTGGCTAGAATTTATATCAGCTGAAGTGATTGAAGCACACGCCGAAACATTCGACCATGATGCAAATATATAAATATACTCTTGGCTTATTCAAAATTAAAACGCTTCCAATGGGGAAAAATGTTTTTCATGGTGCCTGAATAAAGGACAATAGGCTTTCCAAATTCGCCGCAAATTGAACTTGGCGCGGCGTGTATTACAATTCAGACTTCCAAATTAAAACTCTATCAAAGGGGAAAAATAAAGCTTCAGCAAATATCGTTGTAAAATTAACCTGTGATAGAATTAATCGATGTAAATTTAACCTGTGATAAAATTAATCTACGTCAAATTAACCTGTAAAACTATTTATCGTTGTAAAAGAATTAATCGATGTAAATTTAACCTGTAATAGAATTAATATATGTCAAATTAACCTGTGAAACTCTTTATCGTTGTAAAATTAATCTGTGATAGAATTCATAACTTTAAATTTAACCTGTAATAGAATTGATAGTTTTAACACTCTTTTTAACATTAACCTGTGATAGAATTCATAACTTTAAATTTAACCTGTAATAGAATTGATAGTTTTAACACTCTTTTTAACATTAACCTGTGATAGAATTCATCATTTTAAAATTAACCTGTAATAGAATTTATCGTTGAAATAGAATTTATCGTTGAAAAATGAACCTCTGATAGAATTTATCGTTGAAAAATTAACCTCTGATAGAATTTATCGTTGAAAAATTAACCTCTGATAGAATTTATCGTTGAAAAATGAACCTCTGATAGAATTTATCGTTTGAACATTAACCTTTGATAGCAATTTTCGGAATATAAAATAATCGATAGTCTTCAGTATAGCTAAGATAGACGAAGTTAAAAACTATTTTAAAAGTTTCGCAGAAACATCGAAATGACTACAATTATATTAGTTTCATCCGTTCTTACAGTTAAAAGAAAAATAAACCTAAGTAGGTGGCTTCCACGTTCACTCGGTGATAAATTGAACGTAAATAATTTAGCGGAAGCTGGCGATGCCGCTTTTATAAAGTTTCTTCAAAAGAGTCCGAATAGTGTTGCCGCGAAGGCTATTCTTTTAAGGAATAAAACCTTTCCAGCGATCCTATTTATATCCCAGGATCCCCTGTAAAGGCGGCCGACCCCATTACGCTCTTTTTGAAAGCGACTACTATACTTTTCTTTCAGTTTTCTCTCCCGATCCTAAGTAGTTTTTGCGGCGAGTGCGTTTCTTCCGTCGGACATCGAACGACTTGGCGGTCTTCGCCCATTTACCAAGGAATCGGGTCGACGCGATTTCTTCGCGTACGAATCCCGCCTTCGACCGTAGTAAAAGGCTTGACGTACGCGGTTGGAACTTATTTGTCGCGGTGAGGACCGTAAAAAAGAATAACCTAGTCCAGATGTCGGCATCAAAGAATCTTCATTTTTTTCGGTCCCGTCCTGGACTATTCCCGCGGTAATTTGCATTGGATCCAAACGACGCTCGTAAAAGTTCCAACTGGAACAAACCATATTTGATGGTAGCTTCGTGATATTTCAATGGGTGATTAAGGTATTTGTCCTACAAATATCAGAGAACTTTGACATTTATGACAAATATCCGGATGGAACGAGTGTATTTAACCATAGTCTTATAAGTGTGTCAGTTTCATATATTTTACTGAGAGATATTTCTAGAATGACCACCTATTTTTAGTGGACTAAGCCTGTGAGGGCGTGCAGGAAACCTTACCAAGGCGTAGATAGCTTGTATATTTTGGAAATGACGTCAAATCTACGTCACTCCACACCACAGATCCATCTATCAGTACTTATTTCGACTAACTGAAACACTTACGCGACTAAATTATAGATTTGTAATTTAGCTTAACAAATTAATATTTAACGCAGTTTAGAATTCATCTCTCCCCATTGGCACTGAATTCTATCCACCTTCGTATGACGTCAAATATACGTCACTCCACACTCTAGCTAAAAGTAATTTATACCAACGGACACCCTTATGATTTAAAGGGGAACGGCCAAGCTTTTCCAAATATGGCCTTATTTCCGTATCAAAATATTAACAGGACGCTCAATATACTAACACGTACCTTTTTTTGTCTTGAAAAAATAGCTTTTGGCTCAAAAAGTTGAAACGAAAAATAACGCCAGGTGTTTGGGTTTGAATTTTCGTCGCCATCTTAGGGGCTGCCGCCAGCGCCCCTAACCCCGTATGAGCGATTTGGGAACTATCCTAACTTTTAAAATCACGCAATTTAGGCTTAAGTCTCTTATAACTGGAACGCGCCGCGCGTGCAAAATAAATTTTTGCGTCTTCAGCAGCTCGCGCTTTTACGTTGTTTTTCTGTCTCACCGACTTCTCACCAGGTGTCGCGGTGGACGCGCGCTTTTCGATTTCCCGATTTTATTAAAAATTAACCACTCAATATTTTTGATGTGGTTTTCGCCATAAATTTAAGTTATTAACGGGCTATAGGGCTATCTAACGGGTTAAAGCTTGTCCGTTCCCCGTTTAATTTAACAAGTTAATAATTAATGCAATATAAAATAGCTTTTGAATTCATCAGGTTCGCATTTCCCGTGATGGCTTAAAAGTCCCACCAGAGCCCTGTTCGTTCTAAACCCGGCATAATCCCAAAAGGACTGTTTAATATAGGATTGTTCTAACTTTCTGTCGTAGGAGACTGAGCGAGCAAAAATGTAGATAAATTGGTCGTCAGCGTTAATGTTCCTTTTTAATGTCTTTTCCGAATGATTAATTTTACATTTCGTTTTAAATGGAAATTCACGGCTCTGTTCCCGAGTTACTATTCCCCTATATCCCCGCTTCTCCGCGAAGGTTTTAATTTATATCCGCTCCTTTAGCTTCTAGATCGTACAGTTGCCGAGGTTCACTTATCACCGTGATATATGCGCCTCGACGCGTACCGTCTCGAAACTTTCGGGGAGGTTCTTTTTACAAAGGCGAACATTTCCAGAAACTCGTCGTCTCTTTTTCCACGTCAATTTTCGCTTTATTTCAATTCGGACAATTTTTATCTATTCCAGCAGACTCGTTGTCTAGGATTGCTCACTGTCCGCTTAGGTCTATTAAATTGGTTTTTATACGCGTTTAAGTAAGTGTTCCGAAGAAGCCACCTTTTTCAGAGGAAAATAGTGGAAAATTGGCCAAAAGTGGAAAATTGCCAAAGAGTGGAAAATAGTGGGAAATTGGCCAAAAGTGGAAAATTGCCAAAGAGTGGAAAATAGTGGGAAATTGGCCAAAAGTGGAAAATTGCCAAAGAGTTTAAAATAGTGGGAAATTGGCCAAAAGTGGAAAAATAGTGGCCAAAGTGCAAAATTGGCCAAAAGTGGAAAATTGCCAAAGAGTGGAAAACAGTGGGAAATTGGCCAGAAGTGGAAAATAGTGGCAAAAGTGCAAAATTGGCCAAAAGTGGAAAATAGTGGCAAAAGTGCAAAATTGGCCAAAAGTGGAAAATTGGCAAAGAGTGTAAAATAGTGGGAAATTGGCAAATAGTGGAAAATTGGCCGAAAGTGGAAAATTGACAAATAAAGAAAAAATGCTTTTCAAAGCTTAAAAAAGTCATTGGAATTAAAAAATTTAGAAGTTTATTGTAAAAATGTCTTAGTTTACACTGAACTTAAAATGTTAGAATTAATTATTCCAAAAAAATGAACAGACTATTCTAATGTTAATCTGACCATTCCTATGCCCCTTCTCCACACACGCATTGCCGATTTTGATGGATCGAGATTTTATTTGTCATTTTATATTTTTACAGAATAGCCTTCCTGGCACTGAAATCCAGGGACCCCAGAGGTCCTATAATTCCTATAAAATCCTATATTTTCAAAAATGTTCTATAACATATTAACATCCCCCAAAAGTCCTATCAAATCCTATATTTTCAAAAATGTTCTATAACATATTAACATCCCCCAAAAGTCCTATAAAATCATATTTTCAAAAATGTTCTATAACATATTAACATCCCCAAAAGTCCTGTAAAATCCTATAATTTTGATATTTTGCCCATTTCAAATCCAGCCACTTAGTCAAATAGCTATAGGATAAATTCCTATACAAAGTCACTCTAGTCTATACTTTTGTTATTGTTAACATGGTTAGCTACTAGTATATTTTTGTGATAAAATGATTAAATAGTTTATAGGTTTTAAGTGAAAATCAAAGATTTATTTCTCCAAATATATAGATTTTGTTTTTAAATGCATAAAGTTAGTAAATGAAATAGCATATATAGTCCTATAAAATCCTATAATTTTGTAAAAATAGTCCTATAAAGTCCTATATTTTTAGAAATATAATCCTATTTTTCCTATAAAAAAATTGAAGATTTGAGCGGGGGCCCTGGAAGTCACGACTGAATTTAAGATAAATAACTTCTACGCGTTATTATCGAAAATAAAAAGGTCTATAGTTGAGTTTAAAGGAGTAAGGAAAACAGTAAACTGAAAAAGAGGAAGTCGAAATTGCGGCAGTCTATAGATTTGAGAGGGAAGAGTTACCGCGTTAATAAAAATCCGGACGCGGAACTGTATACTGCGGGCGAGATCGCGCTCTTTTTGGGCGCACTGTCTCAACGGATCTAATCCATTTACGCTCCATTTAGGCTTCTGGGAACGAGACTCGGCCGGTCGTTACGGTGGTCGGCAATGTTGTCGGCTTCGACGTAAACTGCAACCCCGCGTCCATATCGGTCGGGGCTAACGACGCGGAAATATCCCCGATGTCCTTCCGAATTACGATCCACAATGGCAGCTCTTTTCCCGCATTGTTAGTTCCATCCTCAGTCAGATAAGCTTCACTCTCTCTCTTCACATATACATACTTAATCAGTAGCCTCTGTACCAGGAATATGATTTAATGGTGGTTTTAAGTATTTCCCGTACTTAAATAAAGATTTTAGAAATCTCAGGAATTTCTGTGGTTAACCTATTTTGATTACCTCCATAGCGCGGTTTCCTTCCTGTTTGCGCACTTTCCCGAAAGCGCCCGGCTAATCTAACCTAAACTAACCTAACCTAACCTAATTTTCATTAATTTTTAAATACATATACGTAATAATCGAGACCGCTCTTTTGGGAAACCGCGCTATTGGGAAACCGCGCTTTTGAGAACTGCGCAAATGGGAACTGCGCAAATGGGAACTGCGCTAACGGGAACTGCGCTAACGGGAACTGCGCTAATAGGCATATACCATTGGGGAGCGGGCCAAAATCCCCGTGGACCCTCCGGAAAAGGGCCCGGGCCCGAAATGCCTCTGCACTGCCCTGGTCCCCGTTTTCCCTACACGGTTCACTGTAAGAACGCCATCAATTTAACGACACTGTAGGTGGTTTCTTTTCGCCTGTTCTCGGACTAAAAGTGTACTCTTTTTACCCTAAAACGTTTTATTCACCTGTTCCGGGGATGATAACTACTTCGGCCCTTAAACTACTCGCTTGTTCCGGAGTATTAGGGCTACTCTTTTTACTCCTTCAGAAAAGGAGGTGTAAAGGAGTAAATCGGATTTGGTCGTCTGCTAGCCCAGTGTAGGGAGCTATTGGCTCGCGTGGCATGAAGAGCTTACCACCACCCTCCTACGCACCTGTTTAAAGGCATTAAAAGTCGCTAGATGGCTTAGGCCTAAGGTGGTGCCATGGGTATTAGCCTAGCTGATTATTAAAATTAATCACGACCTCCCAAATAAAATCAAACAAAAAAAGAATTAAAATAACAATTTCTAATTTTGAATTTTTTAAAATTTATCCGCTAAAAAGGCCGCGACAGCCATTTTTTAACAACGTTTTTACTCCGACTAAAACTATTCTAGAGCTCTGCGTAACAGATAAATTAACTGACAAAATTTCGATTAATCGTAAATATTTTGGTTAACTGTTTATTTATGTATATTATCCATGGATAAACAACGATTTAACACGCAAAAAATAATTTATATTTTTGGATAATTGTAGTTTATGGATAAAAATAAAATAATTGGTTAATTTTTATCCAAACGCCGAACTCTAATTACTATTCGCCACCACAGAATCGGAGTAAAATGACGTCATAGCCTTACTCTTCTTACCCTACTCCGAAATCTCGGAACAAGCGAAAAGAAACCACTTAAATCAGAACTCGGAAGCGAATGGAAATCGAGCGTACTACAAAATCAGTGAGGTGTGCTTTCCCCCTTTTGAGTTCGGAGGAGGTGAAGGTTTGGCCGGTTTTTCGTGTGAGCGAAAAATATTTATCTGGCAAACTCGTAAGAAATTGAGAGCAGTCAATTTTTAGGAGTAGCGTAGTTGCTAGCCTAGGCTTCACTAATTTCCGGCTTTCCGCGCCTTTTTTCTTATTTTAAATGATTTTTGTAATAAATGTATGATGGTAAGTAAGCAAAATACAAGTCCCAAATCCACGGGTTTAAAAAGAAACTTAGATCATGAAAATATTCTTAACCCCAAACATACTTCAACACCTAGGGTCCCTCCTACAACTCCTAACAGGTACGTCTCTATAATATTCATTTAAAGACAGGACATAAGCCGAATTCTCTTAAACCAAAGAATAACAAACGTTGCTAGTCCTGCTGAACCAGCTCTATAGTCTGTATGAAAAGTTTGGCCGGTTTTGGGCCGATATTATTGAACGCTCTATTGGCGTTCTCGGGTTAAAACTCGCCCATAATTTAGACACCCGAGCTGGTGCCCCGGGTGAGAGGTTGTTATACGGAACTTTTCCTTATGGTGGATAGACTTATTTGTGGCTCTCCCTCTGATTCTCGGAAATGAAATTAGCTTTAAGCGTGGCCACATCTCCATTAACATTTTCGGAAGCCATTGAAATTGAGCGGACCATCGTACAATGGGGGAATCCCCGCGAAAGCTCCTCTCTCGGTCTAGCGGTCAATCACGAAGCCCGTTTTCAGCCGTATCTCCGGCCATTCTTTACTTGACCCGGGCTGGTTAAGACACGACCAGAAGGGATTTAAAGGAACACGCGCCATATCGGAGAAGAAAATCTTTCAGACTGGCGTCTTCGTTAAAATCTGCTTGTATTGGCAAACCAAGCCGGCTTTACTCGTCGCTATCTTTTCACTTGGCCGTCCAGGACCCCGAATCCTTTCTCCCTTCGGTTCGCTGGGCCTCTTTACTTCGTTGTAACAATTCGCTCGTTCACTTTGAGGCCCGACAAATCTCTTTGACTATGGCCTATAAGCCGCTGACTTGACGTAAAGAAGACTTCGTGCATCGGGTATTCACTGAATAATGCTCCAACGTTCCTATAATTCCTATATTAAATTCCTATTAAATGATCCTATAATACATTTTTTATCCTATATATTTCTTTAATTTTTGTACTTAATTTAAAAACCTAGTTAAGTCAAATGTTAAAACCTTTTACTTTTTCCCACTCAATTCTTTTGTTGGGGTATTATAAACATTTAATTATACAGGGTGTTTCAAAAGGTTATGCAAAAATTTTAAGGAGTTGTAGGGGGTGAGTTGAGAAGTATGCCTGTTTTTTCCCCATTTTCCTACGATGAGCGCCAGATAGCTTCAAAGTGTGGCCTACTAGCCCCTGGAAGTAGGCTGCAACAAGTGAAAAACCAAGCAGCAGGGACTTTAAATACTGTTTAAGTTTACTTTACGCTGGTTACCTCGATTTGTTTACAAAGTCCTTTTTTACCTATCACACAAAAACCTTAATGTTCGCGTTTCCCTGCTGCTTGGTTTTGCGCTTGTTGCAGCCTACTTCCAGGGGCTAGTAGGCCACACTTCGAAGCTCTCTGCCGCTCTTAACTCATCGTAGGAAAATGGGAAAAACAGGCATACTTCTCAACTCACCCCCTACAACTCCTTAAAAATTTTGCATAACATTTTAAACATCCTGTATAATTCTTTGTTTTTCGGTTACGTCAAATATTAAAACCTTTTACTTTTCCCCACTCAATTCTTTCAAATTTTTAGTTTAAAAAACCACGTACCGCGTTTGTTGGGGTATTATAAACATTCATTTATATTCTTCTGTATTTACTATATATATGTATATATATATATATAAATGATTATATCTATATCGGATTATATCCCTATAAATTAATCATTTTAGTCTTCGAATAATTATGAGATATAAATCCTACAATTTCCATTTTTTGGAGTAGGGACTCTTTACTGGGACAAGGCCAGATTAAGACCTTTAAAGACCCTTAACAAACCATCTAACAACCTTGCTCATTTTACTTAATTGTGCAATCCAGCCCTTTTCCTCGCGTATATATAAATTCTTACGTTGATTCTAAATAGGGCTGATCATTATACCCAGCAAAAAACGGATCGTCTTCCGTTGTTTTTCTTATCTTTCGACGGAGTATAATTAACGAACATTCTGACGAGCTTTTTACGTCTTAACTTTTATCGTTGTTTATACGATTTTCGCTTCTGAGGATTAGGCGCTGTCATTTATAATTAGTCCCAGATCGCGTCAACAAAAAACCAACATCCTTTCGTAGTTTTTTCGTGGCTAAGTAATGGCCCTGATTGCGTGAAACCTTGCTATCTTTAGTTTGCCCTCATCCAACCAACCACCACGTTTTTAATTTTCCTTTGGAATAAAATTGAGCAATAAAGTATTATCCTAAGCCCCTTGTATCATAGTCCAGATGGTCTTCAATTGAACATATCAAAGCCGTGTGTATGATAAAAATACATACTACTCATATTTTGTAATATGAGTTTTATTCACTTTAAGCGCTTAAACAAAGTTACATAGAATGTTATGGTGAACCGAAATAAAATAAAAGAAATTAGCATAAGGTTGCCAGGTAAATATAGGGTACTTTCAATTCGATTGTAATCCTACTTAGCCAACATCCCGATAACTATCGGGTTTTCTTTTATTAAAGTGATAGAATAAAGGTTTGTTCGATAATTGACAACTATCTGTTGCGAGTACTTGATCATCATCGAGTACCGGACATATTTTTAGGTCGGGTACCCGAACTCGTAACTCGATTAAGAAAAATGCAATACTCGACGATTATGGAGTATCAAAAATTTACATATTTGGGTGCTCGAATACTCGAATAAGCTGCCTTGCTGAATTATTATTTTTCCCATCATGTTCGGGTACTCGACTATTCGAAAAAAAAATTGTTTCCGCCGCAATAATTTCAACGCGACGCTCTAATATTACTATATGACTTTTCTTCTCCTTAGGCTTAGGTTACTTACGTATCAATTTAGTAGTTGAAATGTTTAATAATACAGTTAATCAGTCAACTCAGCTATGAATTGTTAAGTTTTAAATCGTTAATTCTTTATGAATTATCATACTTCAAGTTTAACCGCTATGAATAATCACAGAAGAAAATAGGGGGAAGTACGCTTCTAGTCAGCTTTGGAAAGGCGTCACTTTTCACGAATTTTCGCGCCAAAACGGTTTGGCGGGAAATCGCGGATGAATACATCGTTTAAAAAGTCATTTTTCTTAAATTGAACAATTGTAACATATTGCCCTTCTCATTCTCTGCTATTTGAGCTAAGGCGTATTTGCTTTCGTCGATTATAGCCGTGTTGAATCAAAACAAAAGTAGGACTACTTTTTCAGTTTCGTTTATTATGCGTAAAAAGGCGTTTTCGTGGGTCACACGACGACTGCTACGGCTCAAAGCTACAGATACGTACTTCCCCTATTTTCTTCTGATAATCACGAATACCGTTATGAATAATTAAAGAAAATTACCCGAAAAAAAACTCGATCGAATACCCGAACGTTTTTCTTAACTACTCGACTACTCGAATAAATAATTTCTTTGGCTTAATCGAGTACTCGATTACCCGACTCGACAAAATACTATCCGACTCGATACTCGACGATATAATTTTCAGATACTCGGTACCCGACTCGATTGCCTAAAACCACTACTCGCGCAGCCCTAACTGGAACTCTATACTTTTATTTATTGTCGATCGTCTATTTCGTGGGCGGTGCATGAAACTAGGCCGCCATCGAGGCGCTCCAGCCGAGATATGTCAGATCCGTTCCATCCGTTCCATTTTTCACAATTCTTCTCCATCATCCTCTCTTGGGTGGTGGCTTGTACATCTTCGCGATCCAAATATAACAAATTGAGTTGACCTCTCCGGCCATTTGTAATTTTAGTTTCTCCTGTTGCTTGATTTGTTTTTGACTAGATGCCGGGTTATTATTCTAAAGTTGAAATTTATGGTGATTTAGTATGGCCGGACGAAAAGGGCTCTGTGTTGCTGTCAGTGTAATTCTGAGAAACGGTTGCAACTATAGGATACATTACAAAGCTAATATAGAAATAACGCTTCTCGAATAAGGACTAACTTTAATATATTTGGCTATATTTCATTTAGAACTGCCGTTGTGGTAAAACCAGCAAATATTTCGTAGTTTTGTTGCAGAAATGCAATAGAAATCGATGAGTTTCAGTAAAAATTTTCCAAAGATGGTCCGTTTGGTGCAATTTGAGATTGCTTTTAATTTGAGTGAAAACAGGTCAAAAATGGTCTATTTCATTGAAATTTGAGGTTAGTTTTATTTTGAGTAAAAATAGGTCAATTTGATTTATCTTAAATTGAGTAAAAACAGGTCAAAGATGATCCAATGGGTGCAATTTAATTTAAATAATTAATTAATTAAATAATTAATTTAAATAAAAACAAGTCAATGATGGTCTATTTTATTGCAATTTGGGATTGGTTTTAATTTGAGTAAAAACAGGTCAAAGAGTGTCAATTTGGTGATATTTGAGATTGGTTTAGTGCAGTAAATAGAAACAGTATTATCACCGATCGCAATTTATAATTTTTGTTGTAAAGTAGTGACATTCAACGGTGAAAAATGTAACGATCCGCGTTGTTCTCCTTCTGCTCCTCTATCATTCTCCAAACGTTCTAGTTTCAATTTATAAATGGCACTATATATTTTCCATTTTCGGGGCGGCCTACATGGGGTTAATTCCTATATTACCCTATAATTTTAAACAAATCCTATATTATCCTATAATTTTAAACAAATCCTATATTATCCTAAAATTTTAAACAAATCCTATATTACCCTATATTTTTTTAACAAATCCTATATTACCCTATATTTTTTTTTAACAAATCCGATATTATCCTATAATTTGTAACAAATCCTATATTATACTATATTTTTAAACAAATCCTATATTACCCTATATTTTTTTAACAAATCCGATATTATCCTATAATTTTTAACAAATCCTATATTATACTATATTTTTAAACAAATCCTATATTACCCTATATTTTTTTAACAAATCCGATATTATCCTATAATTTTTAACAAATCCTATATTATACTATATTTTTAAACAAATCCTATATTACCCTATATTTTTTTTTAACAAATCCTATATTATCCTATAATTTTAAACAAATCCTATATTATCCTAAAATTTTAAACAAATCCTATATTACCCTATATTTTTTAACAAATCCTATATTATCCTATAATTTTAAACAAATCCTATATTATCCTAAAATTTTAAACAAATCCTATATTACCCTATATTTTTTTAACAAATCCGATATTATCCTATAATTTTTAACAAATCCTATATTATACTATATTTTTAAACAAATCCTATATTACCCTATATTTTTTTAACAAATCCTATATTATCCTATAATTTTAAACAAATCCTATATTATACTATATTTTAAACAAATCCTATATTATACTATATTTTTAAACAAATCCTATATTATCTTATATTTTTAAACAAATCCTATATTATACTATATTTTAAACAAATCCTATATTATACTATATTTTTAAACAAATCCTATATTATCTTATATTTTTAAACAAATCCTATATTATACTATATTTTAAACAAATCCTATATTATACTATATTTTTAAACAAATCCTATATTATACTATATTTTTAAACAAATCCTATATTATCCTATAATTTTTAACAAATCCTATATTACCCTATATTTTTTTAACAAATCCGATATTATCCTATAATTTTTAACAAATCCTATATTATACTATATTTTTAAACAAATCCTATATTATACTATATTTTTAAACAAATCCTATATTACCCTATATTTTTTAACAAATCCTATATTATCCTATAATTTTAAACAAATCCTATATTACCCTATATTTTTTTTAACAAATCCGATATTATCCTATAATTTTTAACAAATCCTATATTATACTATATTTTTTAACAAATCCGATATTATCCTATAATTTTTAACAAATCCTATATTATACTATATTTTTAAACAAATCCTATATTATACTATATTTTTAAACAAATCCGATATTATCCTATATTTTTAAACAAATCCTATATTATACTATATTTTAAACAAATCCTATATTATACTATGTTTTTAAACAAATCCTATATTATACTATATTTTTAAACAAATCCTATATTATCTTATATTTTTAAACAAATCCTATATTATCTTATATTTTTAAACAAATCCTATATTATCCTATAATTTTAAACAAATCCAATATTATCCTTTTATTTCTTTAGATCGTTGTATCTGTAAATAGATTTTTATTTCGTTAATTTATGGAAGCCTGTTTGCGTTATTTTAACTTGAAATTTGCATATACTATCCAACATCTAAAATTTTGTTCTATATTATCCCGTATAATTCTATAAATAATCCAATTTTTTTCCCTTTAAGTAAGTAAAATTTTTAGCTAGGCTCCCTGGTTTTATCAAACACGATATTAGGGTGGTTTCCAATTAAAAAAGTCCACCTAGAAATGAGCTGATAGCATTGGTGGATTTCACTCGGCGACCATTAATAACAGACCAGTAGTGGCTTCTTAACGAAGGTATTCGGAGCGGGCTAGGAGAAGGTCTTCTTTTAATAAATTGTCGTCGGAAGCTTCACATTTTTGAGCCTGCGGGAGTATTTTTCAATGAAGATGGAAGGGGGGCAAAAGGGGGGCACAGAATTTAACGGATTCTGACGAGACGAGACAAAAGGGAGTTTTAATAACTTTTGGGCAGATTCGCATTGGGTTTGGCTCTGTTCGTAGGTCTTCGCTCTACCAAACCAGTTATGCCACGTTACCCGAGAGCGCGAATCAAGCAAGTGAAAAATCCTCTATTCCAGGATACAGTGCCGGATTAAGGACTAGGCCTAGGCACAGGCCTATAGACCCCCACCACTGATGGAATCGATGGATTTTTAACTGTTTCGGTTTAAGAGAAAAACATATGTTGCTTTATTATTTGAAAAAATCATTATTATCTCAGCTACGGGACACCCAAGTTTTGCGTTTTTATGCTTTTCTTACATAGGCCACCACCAATTTAGTGCCTAGGGCCCAACCTTCAGTAAATCCGGTACTGCGTGGATAACAAAAAATTTATTATTTTATATAATAATCAGCTAGGCTCGTACCGAAAGTTATCTAGTAACTTTTAATTATATTAATTAAGGTAGCCGGGTTACAACGCGGAGGAGGGTGGTGGCAAGCCCTTCATGCCACGCGAACCAACAGCTCCCTACACTCACTATTAAAGTTAGCCTCAACAAGTTTTTATAAAAGAACTCGGGAGAAAACCCCTCAAACCAGTGGGGAAAGAACCTGCGAACTCAACACGGAAGGAGTTGTTCGGAGCTTTAACTTAGTACCCCAAGCTGGGTTCAAACCCGGCTCCTCTTGCTGCGAGGCGAAAGCGCTAACCACTCCGCCACTCCACTTTCTACTTAGAATAGCATCAATCATAACCCAACAACGAAAATGAACTAAATAGAGTTATAAAATATGTAATAAATTAAGTAAACACTTGAGTATTAAAAAGTCACTTACTTGAATTAATAACTGAGTGACTTTAATTTGTCCACCTGAGTGTGAACGGGTCCCGCTGGTAAAGTTAGTCGTCGTGGCTTTATTGACTGTCTCGTTTGAAATGCCGGTCATGCCTCCACACTCGCCGACTGTCGTTAATTTTAAAGTTTTATCGGGACTACTCAACGTTGAGATAAAGTAAATAAGATTTTCTCAAATCTATTAAAGCAACATTCCATTCGGTACGTAAGGTTAGATTCGCACTCGACGGGAAATTATCCGCGCCTGTACAAACAAATGCAAAAAAAAACATTATATACGTCGTAGCGTAAGTCTATAATATTGTTCCATAAGTTTGTCACTTTGGGGAATATTTTATTGAGAGCTAGTAACGGAGTGACGTCATCACAAGAAGAAAATCTCCCCCTAGCGAGGCGCTGTCAAAGGCTACGTGTGACGAAGACCGTAATGCAGTCTGTCTCGGTAAAACGTTTCCATGTGAAGAATAGAAAGTGTCACACTTATGTAAAAATATTATACACTTATGGTCCTAGTGTGCCATTTAGGCCTACCAACGCCTGTAGAAGTGTTCTACTTACAGTACACCAGTGTTCAGGGTGAAGCTAACATTTACAAACAATTTGTTTTTAGGTTGCCTTCTTTTTCGTTTCTTTGGCTTTGCAGTGAGATTTACGGACTTTTAAATTAATGTATTCATTAGTGAATACGCCCAGTATGTCAAGCTTGTTAACCAACGTTTCGCTACCGAAAGTTTTGCGTATATAAATAGCAAAGTTCCAAGCTACAAAAAAAGACAGTCAAGTTGAAAAGTTGAATTATTTTTTATTATTCCGCTCTGGGAAAATTGTTCGTTTCTTTTTCTGTTTCTAAAAAAATGCCTACTACAGTTTCGTAACATTCTAACCCGAATGTAAGCTGAAAGCTTAGACTAATCCACGTAGAGAGGTGAAGTGAGTGGGTATTCGAAGTTGCCACATTCGACCAAGTGACGGCGAGTGTGGCAGCTCCGTCGGCGGAACAAGTAGCCGAAACAAATGGTTTGTCGGTCTTTGTCCCGTCTTTTAAGTAATCGTTTCCACATCAAAAACATCTCTCTTTTTTCCGGCTGGAGAAACACGCTCTGCGAAGGCGCGATCGGAGCACTCTTCCGCTAGTCGCCCCCTCTCTCCGCTTCCCAGCATTGCTCCCTTTCGTTCACGCTCGGTAAAACCTCTATTTCACTTGGAATTTCAAATATTTTTTCGTTTCCTACCAGAGTGGATCGCTAAATAAATAATAATACATTTTAAATTTGGTAGCGGAAAAACTGCTCAATTATTTGTTTTAAGAAAAGCGCTATCTTAGATAAATTTGTCAAAAGAGAAGTTCTTTTTACAGAGGTAACGCCATTAGCGGTCGTTTTTTAATACCCAGAATCTTACCAGATGGCGCCAGCAATCTAAACCGTAGAAATTGTAGGAAAATAATAATTATTTCGTGTTTCTTTTATGCCTTTTTTTTTGTAAGTTGCTTTGGTAATAAATCAGTAAGTATTATTTCCCTTACAACCAAAAGGTTAAAGGTTCATTAAGGGTTTCGCTTTAAATGTTTATTTCCCTGTGAGAAATTTGTTAATCAGTATATTGTACTAATAATGTAAAATAACGTTTTATTGATAACAAGACCTGATTTAAGTCCAATTTTTTTAGACAGCCTAGAAAACTAAGTTAAAGGAAAGTTCCAGCTACTATTTTTATTTTTATTTAAAAGATCCAAGATGCTTTTAAAATAAAAAAAACAAGAATTTAAAAACCATAAATAATTATGGAATTAAAATAATTAGCATTTTAGTACAATTTATGGGCGCAGCCATATACCTGAAATATGCTTCACGGCAGAGCCCGAAGGCACAAACATCTGATTGGCTCTGACCATCGACGGAAAAAAAATACTATGTAGTAGTCTCTCTCTCCACGGCCCCCTGCACGTGCTCGCGACGCGTGCAGGGGGCCGTGCTCTCACATAATAACCAATAGACAGCCTTGAATGAAAGTAAAAGTGGTTTTTAACTTCTTCAATTATTGTAGAACCTTAAATCGTCTATTTATGGCAAGAAATTTAAGTTCGTATGATTTTGACCCTGTTTTTAATGAGGGGGAACTAAAAAGAATACAAAATGAAGCGGAAATTCAAGGAAGACCAAATGTAATCGAGTTAGAAAATATTTTAAATATCTACGAAGTGAGGAACAGCTGTGAATGTGGTCACTGGCATTTTGATTACTTTGCCACCTAGGCCTAACTCGAAGACACCGAAGTTTGAAATAAAAAATGTATCACGTGATCTAGACTCAGTCTACTATTGGTTAGTTTTAGAACCAATGCGGTCGCTGTGCCTCCGTGTTATGCGGAGAAGCATGAAATACAAAAACATGGCTGCTAGCACTTTCAATGATTAAAAATTAAATTAGGTAAATTTGAAATGATTATTTTTTTATTTATTGGCATTTTTGGTATTTTTAAAACACGTAAAATGTTTTAAGCATAAAATAAAAACAACCTGAACCTTTCCTTTAAATAAGGTTTGGAATAGGGTTGTAAGTCGGAAATATTTCCGTTCGAAAAATATTCCGGAAAATGACAGGCCTTTTTTTCCGGAAAATTTTCCGTATTTTTCCGAAAAACGTTTTTATTCCATGATTAGTTTAATATATTGTTTTCAAATTTAAGTAAAGCGGAATTTTCGCTTCATGTTTTCGAATCTAAAAGTAAAACTAAACCTCTAGACTAGCTTTAAACTGATTAACAATGAATGTTTGGTAGTATGTTTACTGTTATTAAGCATTTTATATCGATAAAAAGTTAAAAACATTACCATTAAAATGTAATTTATGTTTAAATTTTTGATTTTTCCGAATTGCGGAAAATTTTCTTTAAATTTTTCCGCATTTTATTTTTCCGGAAAATTAACAACTCAAGTTTGGAAGCATTTTTGAATTGCCGAATTGTGTTTGCTATAATAGTACCATGGAGATGTTATCTTTGATTTTTAGTTTATTAAATAACTTTTAGCTTGTTTATATTCGAATAATAATAATTATAGTTCAATTTTATTTTTCCCTTGTGATTCTATGATTCTATACTCGAAATCAATGTTACCCGAGACGCGCGGGTAAATCATCATGTTAATTTACATAGAACAATTATCATTTTTCTGTCTAATCGTTAGTCCAAGTTGTAAATAACGGTTTTTAAGAAAATACAATTTTTGTAAAGTCATTTTAAGCTCTTACTTCATATTTGCATAAGTAACATAATAACAATAACTATAACAATTCACGAGATTTACAACCAAACTGATTTTCATAGTTATTGCGTAACCATGTTGTTTTCTCTTGGCACAGAGCCCTCTAGTGTCTAAAATATGCGAGACTTCCTCTTAGCTGAAATACCTGGTTTCCGATAGATAGGCGGAATATTAGGCTAAAATGATAAAAATTAAAGAGCTTCTAAACAAAGCCAAAGCCCTTCGCGACTCCAGAACGTGCTCTCCGATATTAGGCTTAAATTTTTTATCAAAAAGTAGTCATCCAAAACGGTAAGTCGCGAGTCCAAGTCACAGCTTAAAGAGAGAGTATCAATGCCGAAAAAAGGTTCGGTTAGAAAATTAGCATTAAAGCAATAGGAATTGTCATGCTTATTGTTATTATGTTACTTATGATATTAGTGGTAGACAATAAATTTCAGCTAACTCAAATCTAATATTATTATTAATCCCTTTAATAGATAATTCCCAAACGTGATTTAATTGTTCCGGTAATCCAGTACCAATCTCACAATGGTACAAAATGTGATCCATTAGTGTTTTACACCAAGTACAATAATAGGCGTGAACCCTTTGACCTCTTTATCAATTTTCGCGCGTGACTTTTGCACGTTAACTGTCAGAATATAAAGTCAACATTTCGACACTCCATCGTTTTTCCATTCACTGCCAAGGGCTAAAAATGTTTCTTCTTTTAGGAGGAGGGAAATATTTTTTGATGTTGGAATTTAAATTGTTTTTTTGAGTGTAAGCCAGAGAATCCATCCGCGTTTTGAATGTTTTTTCTTTGGCGAAGGCTGTAAAGCGAATCTCCGCTTGTTTACTTTAAACTGGATTCGAAAACTACTTCTGGGACGTGTTTCTACTATAGGGTGTTTGTTGAAAAGCATTTCGTTCTAAAGGGAATGCCATGGCCATTTTACAAGGCTGTACGAAAGGTTTCTGTCGAAATACTTCGAATTGAGGGCTAGAAAACATCAACATTAATGTGGTCAATATAGACTTCGATTCCAGTCGAAACCGCTAAGCTTACACTTTTAGTGTATTTCTCCCGTGGTTCTTCCTATATCGAGAAATTATACAAATTAGAACATCCCACCCTGATATCTAGGAGCAACAAACACAGCACCCCACACAAGGTGAACGCCACCCGTCAAAAGTCGTGAATTTTCTTGCGTACAGTTTTCATTGGTTAGACGCTTTAGCGCCTGCTGCCGTCGGAAGGGGAAAATTCGGAAATTGTCTTCCCCCCGCCCGTAAAACGTTCAGCGAAAAGGTTTGTCCAATGAAATTTGTACACAACACTGCGTTGGCGTGTTTAAAGGCTAGCTGCGCTCTCCTTGTGTTTGTTACTCCTAGATGTAATGGTGGCTGGCGCCATCTCTAGATTCATAGCTGAACTATTAATTACCAAAGTTGTCGGGACTCTAAAGCCAGTCGTCAGAAAAATAATGCTTAAGCAACGGATCTAGAGAGATTGTAGACCATTGGACCGAAATCCCATTCGTCCGAATGTACCATTCAACCGAATATACCGTTAGTGATACATATTTATATATCGTAGGTTACGTGACGATAGTATATCTAATTTGGACTAAACTATGTCTTAAATATTTATAATTTCGTACCGACGTGTATTTTTAGACCTTTTTCCCTTGAAATTTGATATTTTCCGGGTTTTATTTTTGAAAATAACCTTGATAAGACCCAACGTGAAATAGTTGCCTACCATATCTAACCTAACCCAACCTAACCCAACCCAACCTTAACTAACCCAACCCAACCCAACCCAACCTAACCTAACCTAACCTAACCCAACCCAACCCAACCTAACCTAACCTAACCCAACCCAACCTAACCTAACCCAACCCAACCCAATCCAACCCAACCTAACCTAACCCAACCTGACCTAACCTAACCTAACTTAACCCAACCTGACCTAACCTAACCTAACTTAACCCAACCTGAACTAACCTACCCGAAGTGAAAACGAACCAGATTTAAATTTCCCATTCAACTGAATCCCTCCATGTTGGGCTATAAACGAAAATACTTTTCGGTTCAATGGGATTCGGTCAAACGGGATTCGGTCCAATAGTATACAACCATCTAGAGACGGTGGTGGTAGGTTAAATCTCTATTATTATAAGCCACGTTCACACTATAGCTTAAAACCCAGTTTAAATCGGTTTGAATTCCATTTTTGACCGCCGACGATAACTCTTGGTTCACACGTGCGAAATCGCTTCAACCCGGCTTAACGCCATTTCAAATTATGACTAGAATTTTGAAAATACTAAAATGTGTCCCAAAACAATTAGTTAATCATGTTTACTATACATACAGTAATATTATTTGACATTATTTAGAATTTTACTACCATTATTATTGAAAATACGAGCAATTTGACTTCCCCGCCTTGTCGTTTTGAAAGCGATTCTAAACGAATCGTCTTGGACGAGTTGCTTCCCGAACCAACACGAAGCGATTTCTAACCCTAGTTCAGCCTTGTTTTGAAAACTAGTTATCTAATACCAAGTGATTTTAGGGGTAAGTGTGAACCAGACTATTTTGACTATTGTGGCATTGCCTTATAAAACTTTGCTGTGATTATAAATGATTTTCTTTAAGGGAAAAGTGGTTTTATTTGGTGAAAAATATTGATATTAGATAGAAATTTTTATTTTTAAATATATCTAAACTTTAATAGTGCTTGTAATAACTTCATAATGGTTTAAAAGACACCCTTTTTAAAAACATCAAAGTTGTTACTCGTTCTGTATTTACCCTGATCACATTTTAAAATACCGCTAATATCCTTCCCATAGAAACTCCCCAGCAGCTGGTGGAAATTTATAATAGAGGCTTCGTACGTAGTTTAAATGTCAATTAATTTAAATTCATTTTGTGAAGATATCTGCGCATTCAAAAGTATCTTTGTACAACAGTTCAAAGTTTCAACCTAGAAACATTTGAATGCTATTTCCAAACACATTTAGTTGCCAGGTATGAAAACAGATGGCGCCCAAAGAACATTGTTGTCATACGCAAGCTGTAGGAAAGTAATTTATTCTGAAATGGGTTTACACAAAGCGACGTAGATCCTCTATAATTTCTCAGTAGGTTATTAACCGGTAATTAAAAAACAATTTATATATCTTCTTTATAATATCGTAAAAAAATGAAAGTACTTGTCACATTACGCGGATTCCAAAGAGACGGTGTCTCATTCCGCAGTTGGGAGGCTTTTTCTAAAGATATTTAATAACGACCGAGTAAACGAATCGTTTTTTAAAATGGCGTAAAACAGGGCCAATTTAAACCCTTCGCGCAAAAAAACATTACCCTTTTAAATACCTGAATATCTGGGGCTCGTAGAACAGGCTAATCGTTCTTGGCGCGCTTGGCCTTCCTCCAAACGAGAGACACTCGGAAAACAGACAGAACGAAACGCCGCAAGAAGAATACTTGTCCCAGAGATAGAGATGACGCGTAAGAGAAGGTGATTTTGGCACGATTTGGACGCGTCATAACGCGCTACTTACATTGTTAGTTATTTCTTGCGCTCCGATGTCGAATGAGTGTGTGTGAAATCGTGTTAGCCCTAATTTTGCACGTTCCAATTTCCCCCATCTCACGAAATGTCTTTCTGTTGTTTGTCCGATGATAGATGGAGAAAGGAGTATGACGCCGACGATGCAAGACAATGGAAACTCGAAACAGTCGGCCACCCCGTCTCCGCTGCTGGACATCCACAAAGGAAGGCCCGTCCGACTGCAAGTCCGAGTTCTCGTGCCCGTCAAAGACCATCCCAACGTAAGCCATTCAATAAGGATTTATCAGCGAGTGTAATTCCACGTTATTTGTCACCAGGGTTGGCAAGAAACAGCCAGACTGGTTTAAACCATGGATAGTAGATTTTAGACGATCGGTAAAAAGCCTGGTTTTTAGCCCCGTAAACCAATCACACTAAGGGAGTCGGCCAAGGTTATTTGAAAAAAAACAAGTATCGCTAAGAGTGGACGATACTGTTCGAAAAAAACAAAAAAAAAAATAAACACGAAGTACATTTTTACGCCAAGAGGGATTTTTTCACGTTTTTATAGATTAAATATGATATACTAAATATCAGTTGATAGTTTTTATCGAATTAGAAAAACCAAAATTAAAAATTACTAAAGTATAAAGCGCAAAAATTACGTAACAATATCAACCGCATTAGATTGCCATTTGGAAATTTTAATATCACGTGGTACAAACGACCTAGCAAGACTCCCTCGGAATCTCTCGAGCTGATTGATACGTGGGGATAAATAAAATGCACTGTGGAAGGGTATCGAAAACCTGTCCTCTTAATTTACTGTCCATGTTTAAACCCCCTGGTATAAACCGGTTCTAAAAATCCATGGTTAAAACCACTTTTATTTATTAAAAAAAATATTGAGAAATGAATTAGAAATATTGAAAATTTTAAATACTATTAATTTCAAATAAAAAATGCATAATATATTAATATTCTGTATTTTTTATTCCAAAACTAAACTAAAACTGAACCTTCACTTTTTCTCGTCTGCTATGTCGTCTTACGAAGTAATGAGGGCTAGATATAAGCAATTGGGGGATCTTAAAATTAATTTTGCGCGTGAAAATTCGTCGCCATGTTAGGGTATAAAAGAAGGTAAATAAGCTTGCTATACCTCATGATGTAAAGGTACAGTCACGCGCAAAAACGTAATTTTGAAATCGGGAAATTTGAGCATTTTTTATTAGTGGTTTTAACCGGTTTAAACCACTTGTTACAACACGTTTCATCCATACGGAATGCCGTCTTCTCCGGGTTTGGGGAAAGGCTTACTTAAAGGGGACAATAACATTGCGCCACTTCGCGCCATCTAACGACCATTAGTGGAACTAATATCATTTTAAGCACGTAAATTATTTATGGTAGACTGAAATAAGCTATACACTTTTAAATTAATCTTCACTATTTAATATATAATTATAAATTATTTACACCTAAAATGTAAAGGGGGACCCTTTTCTAATTGAAACCAACTTCGTATCTCTAATGGTTCTCGAAATAAATTTTAATTGACCTTGAAGACATGGTTCAAGGTCATGGACATATCCGTTGTCAAGTGACCCTCTGCACGTTCTATGTGTCCTGAAAGTTTCAAATTCCTAGCTAAAATACATTTGGAGTTTATTGTCCTTGTACCGTTTTTTAGCTAACACCCTGTATAACTACTGCTTTAATATTGGGATGTTACGTAATATTATATTATATTATATTATATTATATAATATTTGTTATTTATGACAAAAAGACAAAATAATTATATTGGTACCATCAAATAATTTGTAGTTTGGGGAAGCAGTATAGATATCACAAAACGACGAAGTAAAACTAACCATGGACCCAGTATCAACAGGGGATTAACTGTTCAGCCTTTAAAAAGCACGCGTGAATACTGGGAATAGGAAAATCACGGATAATTTTAGTTCAATGTGGACAAACTTGGCGTCGCTGAAGTCGATTTCCGGCGTAGTTTCGTAGAGAAGCTGGAGAGTTCACGTTCAATTTTGACAAATTGGCGCCGTTATTGTCGATTAAATGATTAGGCTTAGTAAGTTTCAGACCTTTTATTTTGAAATTGCTTCTTTAAAAGTTTAAGTAATGGTAATTAACCATTGTATTAAGTAAAAATAACCAGTAAACCGCATATGGCTGAGGTTTTTTAAACAAATTAACTGGAAGCCATTTCATTTCTAAACTTAAAATGACCTAAGCCTAACCTAACTTTATCGCACGTATACTGTCGCCTAAGCCTGACTAAACCTCTCGTAGTGGTAGTTGAAGCGAATTCTTGAGGTGCTTCAAAACTGATGCACCTCAGTAATCCTTCCGATTTAGGCACCACCTACCGTGTCAAAATATCTGGAACAGTGAGTCCCCTTAGATCCTTGGTCCATGAACTGACGAACGAGTTGCATCTAAAGCAGGGAGTGCGCTAACCTCGCAATAAAATAATCTTGGTTTAAAATTTATTATTTCTGCTTATAAAATATATAAAATAGTAAACTAAAACTATTTCTTCGTTGCAGTGCCGTAGATCCCCCTTGGGCTTTAGTCTTATAACTTGGACTATAACTCTTTTATAAATATAAAATTTTCATTGTATAAATTTAATATAAAATACAGGTCACGGTAGTTTTTCTCGAGCAATTTCATAGGGTGCAAATAAGAAAATATGTTTTAAACAAATTTAAGAGAGTAAGGCTAAGAAAAATTACTTTTATTTTGGCCAAAAAACCACTTTTCTTTTCGAAAAGAAACTGTAAGCGCCGGTTTAAATATTCATATTAGACTCTTTTATTTTTCACTTAGTTCAATTTCGTGGGCAAACTTCTGGGTCCTAAAGGAAATTCGCTTAAAAGGCTTCAGGAAGAAACTCAGACCAAAATGGCAATCCTGGGCCGTGGTTCCATGCGTGATAAAGCCAAGGTAAGAACCATTTTACGTATTAATAAAAAAAGAGAAAAATTGCTAACCCTTGCCAAGTATATTTCCTTATATTATACCTCTTTATTTTATAATATAAACTACATACACTTCCAACCATACTACCGTAAAACTAGTATTATACCCCCGTTTCGTATAGTCCTAGTGGCTTATGTTAATGGCTTTTAGAGTTGGCGCGTATAAAACTATAATGGACTTAACTTTTCCATCATAATCCGTCGAGATGAAATTATTCACTCGAGTCTCGAGAGAAACATTAGATTTCTAACCCTCTAAAAGGAAAGAAAATTGCGACTGGCTAATTTCTTTAAAAGTTTGTCCAAACGCAATTTAAAAGTTTGCCTCGATGTTATTCTTATATACGAGCCAACATGGTTCTCGATTTACTGTTATCACGGCTCTTTTAAAATTAGCCTCACGTTTTTGGTTTGTTTAAACGGGAAGTTTTCGCCCTTCTTCCGTTAACCGGCCGCGTACGTAGCTACTTAATATTCGTCGGCCGTCGTTATTTGGTTTGTTTAAACGGCATTTCGTATCTCCTAGTCGAGAGTGTTATCCGGATCAAATCTAAATGATCCTCCGAGATTTGGGATGAGGGATTATTTTAATCTGAATTTCCTTTCGAGATCTTTACGAAAATAGCGTTAAACTCGCTCGCTATTGTTAAAGGCAAACCCAACTATCTGACGAATCGTCATTTCCAGAATAATCGCGAAGTTTATAATTATATCTTTTACGAGATAAGTAACCATTTAAACCATTAATATGAAAGGTGTACCTTTGAAAGATTGAGATAATTTTCAATAAGCCCGAACTTCCCCGGTTAAAGGGGTTTTCCCCGAGTTCTTTGGTTTCCCCTTTCCATAAAAACGTATAGAGGTTAACGGTAATAGTGATTGTAGGCATGGACAGTAAATTAAGGGGACAGGTTTTCGATAGCCTTCCACAGTGCATTTTATTTCTCCCCGCGTATCAATCAGCTCGAGAGACTCCGAGGGAGTCTTGCAAGGTCGTTTGTACCACTTGATCTTAAAATTTCAAAATGGCAATCTAACGCGGTTGATATTGTTACGTAATTTTTTGCGCTTTATATTTTAGTAATTTTTAATTTTGGTTTTTTAATTCAATGAAAACTATCAACTGATATTTAGTATATCCTATTTAATCTATAAAAACATGAAAAAATACCTTTTGGCGTAAAAATGTACTTCGTGTTATCTTTTTCTTTTTTCGAACAGTATCGTCCACTCTTAGCGATACTTGTTTTTTTTTCAAATAACCTTGGCCCACTCCCTTAGTGTGATAGGTTTACGGGGGCTAAAAACCAGGCTTTTTACCGATCCTCTAAAATCTACTCTGCCGTTCAAAGCACAAATGCATTAACGACCAAAACCAAAATATGGAGAAAACCCGCGAAATTCAAACTTTCTTTGCCTTAAGATACCCCAACTTATTTCGTTCAAGATTATATAGTAGACTTGGATTTTTCAACTCAAATTATATTATGGTACTAAACAATTTACAGGCCAAATTATATTTCAGAAATATCATTAAAAAATGCTTTTTACCACGTATATGTTGCATTATCTATGTCTTAAAACGCGAAAAAAATGCGTTTTGATTTGACTTTTAAAGAAAATAAACACATTAATGCGTTTTTGGTTTGAAAATAATGCAAAAACCTAAAATAATGCGTTTTGCAACAAGTCATTTCTCTAAGAACAAAAATTTTCAATTCGGAAATTAGTTCTAAATTGAATTTAACGTATAAAATAAGGTGAATTAAAACCAAAATCTGTAAATCGAAAATTTGGTCGTTAATGCTTTTGTGCTTTGTACGGCAGTAGTATCCATGGTGTAGGGAGCTGTTGACTCGCTTGGCATTAAGGGCTTGCCACCACCGGCCACCTGAATTAGGGGCATTAAAAGTCGCTAGATGACTTGGACCTAAGGCGGTGCCTTGGGTATTAACTTAACTGATTTTTATTAATAACTAAATTTCAATATATAATAGTTTTGGGAAATCACTAGCTTTTCTGAAATATATTTCGAAAAGTCAGAAGGACCTTGCGAAGGTACTTCGTTCGAGCAACTAGGTATTTAAATTCTTTTGTGGTTACCAACTAGTTGTATACTGATCGAGATAACAGTAAAGCGGTTTTTGATAATTTTGTTATTAGTCATTTCAATTGCAAAGCCAAATTTCCCCTTGAGACCTAATTGAATTAACAGCTACTGATGCAACAGGATAGATAAATTATTTAAAAAAAATTAAAATGGTTTTTTGTAAGCCAGAACTTTACGCGCCCTCAGTTCATTTCAGTTCAACTAAAACCATACACACCCTTATTTAAAAATATTTATTTCAACTTAAATCTCGAAATTATAATTTTAATATAACCAGATAGATGACGATATCTTCATTAAACAACAATATTTTTAAAATAATTATGTGTCAATTTAACTACTCCGAATTTTTTTTAATTAGACTGATTATATATAGTATATTTCTCCTTGGCCATGTTGTCCCTTAACATAAATAAGATCATGTTTTAGTTATAAATTAGTCCAAAAATAGGCCAACACACACGGAAGTGTTCAAACCGTATTAACAAAAATGGCAATGCGCGTGTGGAGAAGGAGTGGATATCGAAATATCAAACTATCGATTGTGTAAGTTAAATTTTAAGTAGTGGCAGTATGTTACGCTTTATCTGGTATTCGAGTCAAATCATAAACAAAATGCTTAAGCAGACGACAAATATCTGTTTATTTTTGGTGCCCAAGGCTTAAATTGGCACCATCGACCGTGTGTCGAAGCATTTCATTAAAATCATTTACGTCAGCATTACAGACCACCACGATTTTCAATTTGACCAATACTCTCGATGGTTTGATATTTTGATAGCAACCTCTTCTGCACACGCGCATTGTCATTTTGGACGGATCATGATTTTATTGTAATTTCTAATTTTGGTTAGTTTAGTATTTGGATAATAGAAGCTTAAGTTAATCAGCTAGGCTAATACCCTTGGCACCACCTTAGGCCTAAGTCACCAAGCGACATTTAAAGCCATTAATTCAAGTGGCCGGGTTACAATGCGTAGGAGGGTGGTGGCAAGCCCTGCATGCCACGCGAGCCAACAGCTCCCTTCACTTACTATTACCAAAAGTGTGTCATATATCGGACCTATTTCTGAATTAATGTTACGAGCGAAATACAAGTTGGGAGGGGAGAAGGGAAAGTATGCCTTGGGGAGGGAAGGAAGTTAAAACTAACAAATAACGCCTCGTAGTGAGGAACGGAGGAACTATGTAGCACTGGTCAAAGTTGGTGTAGTTTGTGATTTTTCGTCGTTCTGTGCAGATGCTATCGCCATCTACCTACGATATAATACCATAGACTAAAAAAAGATCCAGAAAGGCGACAGTTAATAGTCTTTAATGTGGTCGATCTCGAGTCGAGCATTCATTAAAAATTTAGCGTACGAAAGTACAGGGATGGTCACACCTTTGGTAATTATGTCACTTGTGCTATTACCGTTAACCTCTACAAGTTTTTATGGAAGGGGAAACCGAAGAGCTCGGGGAAAACTCCTTAAACCAGTGGGGAGAGAACTTGCAAACTCAACGCGGAAGGAGTTGTTCCGAGTTTTCACCCAGGAATGGGTCCCAGCGCATAATGGACAGCCAGTGGATAATCGGTGGCGAAAAATGGTCTAATTCGGTCCTTAATAACCTTTGTTTTTCGCCGTTTCTCGCAGGAAGAAGATCTGCGAAAATTGGCCGACCCGAAGCACGCTCACTTAAACGAGGATTTGCACGTGGAGATCACGTCCTTCGCCCCGGCCGCGGACGCCTACGGCAGGTTGGCCCACGCCCTGGCCGAGGTCAAACGCTTCCTGGTCCCCGTAAGTGCACCCCCTCCAGCTTCGTATTATGATCGTAATTATCTATCCGCATATACTCCGTTTTTCGGCTTTTATTACCGTCACGGAATCCGCAGACACTCGTGGTCGAAGTCGCCCTCGAGAACAATAGAAAAGCTTAAATGAAATGGCGCTATTCCTTAATGAACAAGGGGAAATTTTGGCATTTTTGCGGGCCCTCTCGTTCGTTTTGAAGAGTCGGACGACGTAATTGGGGCGCGGTTTTCCAACCGCATCTCGTTAAAATTTCAGACGAACTGTGTAATTTTCATAGCAGACATTTTAAAAGGGTTATTTTGAAGAATATTTGACGAGGTACTTTTGGAATTCATTTTCCGAGGGAATCTTTTAGACACTTTTTTGATCCTTCAAAAATTTAAATTGCCAAATGTATTTTTGTTCAATCTTCATTTATATTTAAGGCACCAAATGAACCGGACTTTTTCAACTTATTGAAACTAGCTGACTTCGTTTAAAACGAAGAATTTCTCTAGAGAATCGCGAGTTTTAAGACGAGTGTCGGCTTTATCAAAGGCATTAAAATCTAAAATAGTCTTGGAAAGAATTTGCTGAAGCATTAATGGCAATCTTTTTACTGATTGGCTCTTTGTAACCTAAATTATTGGAACTTTTCAACGTATTTTATATATTGGAAATTGATTTATTTAAAGTTTTGAAGCCTGTAACTTTTCAACGTATTTTATATATTGGAAATATGATTTATTTAAAGTTTTGAAGCCTGTAACTTTTCAACGTATTTTATATATTGGAAATATGATTGATTTAAAGTTTAGAAGCCTGTAACTTTTTAACGTATTTTATATATTGGAAATATGATTTATTTAAAGTTTTGAAGCCTGGAAATTGTCGGCATATGTTTAAACTCATGGATATATGAAATAGCATAGATACCTTACGCTGGAGACGTTCCCGTGGGAAGAACACGGACATTGAATTGGGAATAATACTGCTAGAATTACAACTACGATTTCGGTGGCCATGGTTACGCGGGACCTGTTCTGAGAAAACTGTACGAAATTCATCTTTATAATTAGGTGGTAGCGCTATTTATATTTTGTAAAGTTATATGGCTAAAAGTAAATAATTATTAGCTAACTCACCGTAGCTTGTGTTAAAAAGGATCGTGTTGACAGAATAAAATTATTTTTAAACAACTTCAAAGGTTTGTTTGTTACGAGAAATAATACATTTTAATTTCGCTTCAGATTCGCGCAAAAATTCAATGCCATATGGATAGAGTTTCCTTATTGAAAGAAATTGGTCCCGCGCCAGCCAGATTAGTTGTACCTCTATATATTCCCAACTCAATGAACACGGAAGAGACAGCTAGCAGAAGACCCTTATTTTCTGGATGCTCCATCTATCGGTGACCAAAATTAGTATTTGTAAAATATTATCTGGGATGCTCTACGGAATAGTGCCATCTATCGGTGTACAAAATTAGTATTTGGAAAATATTATCTGTTTTTTCTACGGAATAGTGCCATCTATCGGTGTACAAAATTAGTATTTGGAAAATATTTTCTGTTTTTTCTACGGAATAGTGCCATCTATCGGTGTACAAAATTAGTATTTGAAAAATATTATCTGGATGCTCTACGGAATAGTGCCATCTATCGGTGTACAAAATTAGTATTTGGAAAATATTATCTGTTTTTTCTACGGAATAGTGCCACTATCGGTGTACAAAATTAGTATTTGGAAAATATTATCTGTTTTTTCTACGGAATAGTGCCACTATCGGTGTACAAAATTAGTATTTGGAAAATATTATCTGTTTTTTCTACGGAATAGTGCCACTATCGGTGTACAAAATTAGTATTTGGAAAATATTATCTGTTTTTTCTACGGAATAGTGCCATCTATCGGTGTACAAAATTAGTATTTGAAAAATATTATCTGTTTTTTCTACGGAATAGTGCCATCTATCGGTGTACAAAATTAGTATTTGAAAAATATTATCTGGATGCTCTACGGAATAGTGCCATCTATCGGTGTACAAAATTAGTATTTGAAAAATATTATCTGGATGCTCTACGGAATAGTGCCACTATAGGTGTACAAAATTAGTATTTGGAAAATATTATCTGTTTTTTCTACGGAATAGTGCCATCTATCGGTGTACAAAATTAGTATTTGAAAAATATCTGGATGCTCTACGGAATAGTATTTGAAAAATATCTGGATGCTCTACGGAATAGTGCCATCTATCGGTGTACAAAATTAGTATTTGGAAAATATTATCTGTTTTTTCAACGGAATAGTGCCATCTATCGGTGACCAAAATTAGTATATGGAAAAAACGCGATTGATTGAGCCTAATATTGTTGATAGCCCTAGAGTAACCCGAAGTTGAAGTCTCGTGTCATTTTTTTGCTTTTGGTGGAAAGATGGCGCTAAAACGTAGCGGATCCAGAAAATACCCGTTGTCTGCTAATTGTCGCTTCCGTATCAGTCCGTATTTCATACATCTACGTTTAAATCATGTACGAGAGTCAAACTGTAAAACACTCTTTTTATTATAATAATATATATTTACCAACTTTGGAAAGTACGGAATAAACTTCTCTAGAAGAGTGAAGGCTAAGAATGACGTGGCATAATGGAAAGTACGGAATAAACTTCTCTAGAAGAGTGAAGGCTAAGAATGACGTGGCATAATGGAAAGTACGGAATAAACTTCTCTAGAAGAGGGAAGGCTAAGAATGACGTGGCATAATGGAAAGTACGGAATAAACTTCTCTAGAAGAGGGAAGGCTAAGAATGACGTGGCATAATGGAAAGTACGGAATAAACTTCTCTAGAAGAGGGAAGGCTAAGAATGACGTGGCATAATGGAAAGTACGGAATAAACTTCTCTAGAAGAGGGAAGGCTAAGAATGACGTGGCATAATGGAAAGTACGGAATAAACTTCTCTAGAAGAGTGAAGGCTAAGAATGACGTGGCATAATGGAAAGTACGGAATAAACTTCTCTAGAAGAGTGAAGGCTCAGAATGACGTGGCATAATGGAAAGTACGGAATAAACTTCTCTAGAAGAGTGAAGGCTAAGAATGACGTGGCATAATGGAAAGTACGGAATAAACTTCTCTAGAAAAGTGAAGGCTAGGTCGCACTCCGGAACTAAAGAGATAATAATGTCCAGTGTCCCCTAGGAGGATGGGATTTATGTGGTAGACTGGGTTGGTAGGCTTGGCAACTTAATACAATAAAGACATCTAGGTTGGCTCAGAACTCTCTGAAGTAAAGGGAAAGGCTGTTAGGGACCAAGCCCGCATTTGCATTCGCAAATGTGGGATTTACTAACAAGGAGACGACCGGTGGTGTAACACACCGATTTTGTTCAAACTCGGGGGTTTGGTAGACCTTCGTGTAACTTGAAACACCCCAAAGGGAAATGTCTCCATAGGCAACCGTTTTGCCATGGCAACCAAAAATGTTTTTGACAACACTAAATGGAAATTTTCCCATAGAAAATAACAATATTAAAATTTTAATTTTTGAAAATGCTAAAAATAGAAAATATAAATAAGAAGATAATGAAAAAGTTTGAAGTTGATTAAAATCTTTATAGGGGTACCTTTACATTTGGTCAGATTCCCACGTTATATTCAATAGGAAAATTTCCATTTTGTATTGTCAAAAACATTTTTGGTTGCCATGGCAAAATGGTTGCCTATGGAGACATAAAACGGTTGCCTATGGAGACATTTCCCTTTAGGATGTTTCAAGTTACATGAAGGTCTACCAAACCCCCGAGTTTGAACCAAATCGGTGCGATACACCTCGGGTCGTCTCCTTGTAAGTTCACATAGTATAGTATAACAGGTCTAATAATGTTTGATATTCTATATTTTAATATGCATTGCCACCAATAGATGGCGGACCAGTCGTTTTCCCCCTTAGATATTCTGTAAGGTTCTTACGCCTAGAAGCACTCTTTCGCTAATTTAACAAGTTTGCAGCGGCGGTCCTTTTTCGTTGTTTCTCACAAACGCCGCCAGGAGATGAGCTAATAGTTGATTTTATAAAATAAAAAGTGTTCTTGCCCAACTTGTTAAAATGTTGCTCTTACGTCACAAGACCCGGCTTTATTCGTATATTCTTCCCACGAGCCATTTTCTGTGACGTAAGCGGAAAATTTAAACAAGAAGGCCACGTTACTTTATAAAAAGAACTATTGTAAACCTTTCGCCTTTAGGCTTCGTAACGTTCATTTATTAAGGCTGTCGTGTTAGAAAAATTAATTCAGTACAGTTAATATACGACTTCGATTCGTGTACTTCTGATATTGCTTCTGTAGCAATATCGATACATTGGTGAAGGGAGAAGACCCTTTTACAGGAGTAACGCCATTAGAGGTTGATTTTTACTTATCCGAAGTCTTAACAGATGGCACCAACAGTCTGAAACGAAGGAATGCTAAATTATTTGAAAATGGCGAAAAATATAAATTTATATAATTCTTTCTTATAAAAATATAGTTACGTAAAATATTACTTGAAGTAGTAGTAGAGTTTCAGCAACTTATTTCTAGGCGTAAACGCGAACGTCTACGGCAGGTCCGATAAATTTATCTGACGTTGGGAACGTCGGGAACACGGAAATCCGGAATTTGAAAAGCAGACGATGAGTGAAACTTACAACAAAGACCACTAGTTAGATCGTACAGCAAACAAAATGTTGTGTGTCACTTTTTTTTCTAAATGAAGTTTTTTTGGGTTAGAAAGGTGTTGTTGGGCATGTGGCAACGTTGCCTTATCTTATTTTAATCATAGATGGCACCGTTAGGCGTAAAAACGGTTAAAAAATAATTTGCTGAACGAAATCTTGACCAACACGTCGGGAAGAAACGTAGACGTTCGCGTTTACGCCTAGAAATGGATTGCTGAAACTCTCAAATTTCTGAATCGGTCTCTTTGCTGTACGCTTTCTGACGTGTATTTTTGTTGTAATGTAGGACTACTACGATGACATTCGGCAACATCAACTGCGAGAGCTGGCCATCTTGAACGGAGACCGCAAGAAGGGCAAAGGCAACGGGGAGGCGTCGGACGGCAATTACGACGAGGCGGACGATGACCGCTCGAACGGACCGTCTCCCGGGCCAGTCGCCCAATCGGGGCCCCGCCCCGTCTACGGAAGGCATCAAGGGCCTCCGGGCTCGGCTCCGGGCATCGGGGCCTCTTCCAAAGTGGCCCTCGCCCCGAGAAGTTCCGTCAACGCCGTCGCCCGACACATGAGGCGGGCCTACAGACAGGCGGCCACCGGTCAAGCCCGAGTGACCACTTACCTAACTAAAGAACCCAGGGTTCAGTATATCAGCGATGAAGATTACGTAAGTTGGTCGTGACTCGCTATTCGATAATTACTAGTTTGTATACGACACAGAAAAGTAAGTGAGCACGAACAGTGTAGCGTTAAAGACCAGACTATAGTTTTGGACTCGCAGACTGAGATCGTTTTACTAGCTTTCTCCTTTAGTAGTTTTGAGACTCGCAGACTGAGATCGTTTTACTAGCTTTCTCCTTTAGTAGTTTTGAGACTCGCAGACTGAGATCGTTTTACTAGCTTTCTCCTTTAGTAGTTTTGAGACTCGCAGACTGAGATCGTTTTACTAGCTTTTTCCCTTGGTAGTTTTGAGACTCGCAGACTGAGATCGTTTTACTAGCTTTTTCCTTTAGTAGTTTTGAGACTCGCAGACTGAGATCGTTTTACTAGCTTTTTCCCTTGGTAGTTTTGAGACTCGCAAACTGCAACCTTTCCGCTTGCTTAGAACAGTACATTAGATCTTTAGATTGGACATAAGGAACGAGTGAAAAATTACCTGGTTTTGGAAATAAAGTAGCGAAACGCGAACGAGTTAGATGGCACCTGTATCATTTGACCCGAAATATAACTTAAAATTAAAATTTCTTAGTTCAGAAATGATCAGTACTAACTATAAATATAATTTTCAACCAAGTCGGTCTTAATTTAAAAACATTATGTACATTTAAATTGAAAATCGCCCAAAATCACTAAAATGGGCAAATGCCCCACTTCCCGGGGCCTAGATCTTACAAATGTACCGTGAGTAATCATGCGAACACTGGCGTAAAATGTTTTTAGAGCCTATAATCTTGGAGCAACAAACACAGCACCTAACACAAGGAGAACGCAGCTAGCCTTTAAACACGCTAACGCAGTGTTGCGTACAAATTTCATTGGATGAGCCTTTACGCTGAACATTTTACGGGCAGGGGGAAGAAAATTTCCAAATTTTCCCCTTCCGACGGCAGCAGGCGTTAAATGTCTAACCAATGAAAAATGTACGCGAGAAAATGCAAGTCTTTTGACGGGTGGCGTTCTCCTTGTGTGGGCAGTGCTGTGTTTGTTGCTCCTAGCTATAAGAGCCTCTGAAGGTTCGTAGGTAGAATTATATAGTGAACTTGAAAGATATACGAATCAGATACCTCGGCGAGTTTCCAAAATAAGTTCCTCGCCATTGTTTTTACAGACATTTTCCGGTAATTCATTTGGGCTTTTATCTGGAAGCAATATGCCCCGTGATTAATAAGCTTTGAGAGAGAATTACTTTTCTCTCTGGATGTAGGGCGCTTCTTTATTTTAGCCGCTGATTTATTCCATTTTTTTATTATCGTTAAGCTCGAAAAGGTTTTTAAATTTATCTTGGACCAGAGAATATATTGTCGGTAAATCAATGAATTTGAAGCGATAAATATTCCTCACTGAGATAGGAAATATTTGGAGGCCTGAACCGTGACCCTGTTAGGCGGCACTCATCAATTTCCCCGGAAATCTCCGTAAATGAATGATAGTAAAAACTTATTTATAAGTTACTGGATATCCGTAGAAGCTTACTTCACAATGGGGTAAAATCGTATCCTGCTACATTTAATTACATTTAATTTCAAAGTTATGAAGCCTGCCTTATGTTTAAGGGGGAAGAATACAGTAAAAGCCTCTTTTTCGTTCAAGCTGATCGTTTCTGTTTTAAAAATTACATAATTGAATTATATTTTTCTTATTAGGCTGAACCTTCCTCTAGTGCTTAAAATGATTTTGATAATTCTAATATTAATAGTTATTGAGATATAAGGTCCTAACTAAAGGGTAGTTTGGGCGCTTGTCCAACTTGTTTAGCTCCGGGGATCCGAATTAAAACGTAATAACTTAATTACTTTTAAATTTTAAATTGTCAAAATTATTTTAATCACTATACAATAGGCTGTTTTACACATAAATATTAATTTTGTAAGTTAAAATACAAAATTAAAAGAGTTCAGCTTGAAATAGCGCGAAAGTAGACAATGGCCACTGTAGTCTTCCCCCTTAAATCATGTACGAGAGACTAAATGCAAAATACTCTTTTATAGTCAGATTCACAAATTGCTTGCAGATAAACAAACATTCCAGAAAATGGGGGCATTATAAAATACACTACGAAAACGCTACGAATGACAGCTAAAGACCATGTTTAGTACTGGCGTCTGCCACTAGATGGGGTAAAAACTACCGCTACTTCGTGTTTTATTGAGTAGTTGAGATAAATGTTAAGATTTTTACTGTATAAAACCAATTTATATAGACTAAGCGATAGGTAAAGTAAAGTTTAATTTCCAACGCCAATTTCAAATACTACCGATTTAACCGAAATTGAATAGATTTGAACAGAAATTGAATAGATTTGAACAGAAATTGAATAGATTTGAACAGAAATTGAATAGATTTGAACAGAAATTGAATAGATTTGAACAGAAATTGAATAGATTTGAACAGAAATTGAATAGATTTGAACAGAAATTGAATAGATTTGAACAGAAATTGAATAGATTTGAACAGAAATTGAATAGATTTGAACAGAAATGGAACAAATTTAACAGAAATTGAATATATTTTTTTATTTTATTTTTTACCCATTGAGCAAAATAAAATATCCCATTTATTTATCTTACGCTCTTCACATAAAAATATTCATGGAACAATTGTCCAAACATATGGTTTTTTTTGTTGTTTCATCAAGTTTTAGATTAACCCAATTAATAAAAACAGATTGAACAAATTCGACAATATATTATATAGTTTTATCTCTAAAAAAATATGAATTATTCTAGTGAAAACCAAATGACATTAAAAGCAAAACTGATCCAAAAATGAGCCTCAAACTGTTAAAATATCATCGAAAAATGGTTAAGAAATGTTCATTTTAACAATAAGTCAATTTTACAGTAAATAATGTATAAATGCATTAAATTAATTCATGATGGATTATTTCTATTTAGGTGTACGAAGAAGGGTATCCTAACGAAGCTCCCGAAGTGGTCACAAAGCAGTTTCCAAGATTAAGGTTAATATTCCAATTCTTCTCTATAACAAGGAAACTATCCGAGGTGTCTATCTCCGATTTGGTTCAAATTCGGGGGATTAGTAGACCTTCCTGTAACTTGAAACTAGCTAAATGATAAAGTTGCCAGAGCCACAGAAAATGGTTTTGACAACTAAGAATGATAATTTTCCCATTTAAAATATTAAAATAAATTGCATTTTTACTTAAATTTTGCAATATTGCTTAAATTTACCCAAATTTACCCAACTATTTATAAATTTGAAGTTTAGATTTTTTAAAAACAATTTCAATTTTCGAATATTTTCTGTGAAATTTCCACGCTATTTTAAATAGGGAAATTATCCTTCTTAAGACCTTTTCACACGAGCCAACTTTTCATATCAAAACGCTGAGTCAGCAAAAATGGATCAGTGATCCATTTTTTTCTCGCGTACTTTTTTGGTGGATCAACTCATCGAACTTTTATTCACACGAACCAACTAGTTTACTCAACTCAAGTTGACTCATCTAGTTGGATCAAAAAGTTGGCTCGTGTGAAAAGGCCTTTAGTTGTCAAAAACATTTTCGGTTCCTATGGCAAAACGAAAACCCATTGTAACTCTCTCCCCTCCAGCTAGTTTCCAAATCGGAAATAAACACCACGGGTAGTTTCCTCGTAAGACAATGTTTTCTTTTAATTAACTTAATTAAATAAATGAAACGTTGAAAGTATTATTACATTTTTAATTGCATCCAATTAAAGTATAATACGAGTTCATCCACGCCCCTAATAAAGGCTAACATTACCCTAGAATATCTGATAAAAGATCTAACAATGCTATATTCTCATTTTTTATCATGATCTCTTTTGGAATGGCTCATTATGTTAATTGAAATTCCTCTTTTCTTCCCCCCTTTCTTTTCCCCCACGCACGCGCATTCTTGGATCAGATCCGCGCCTTTCGTGGACTACGAAGATCACTTGTCGCCCGACGAAGTGGCTGACGTCTACGAAGGCAACGGCTACGGCCCCAAGGACTTTGTCGGTAAGCGACACTTTATCTTGATACAAAAATCCGATCCAATTACCGAGGCTTGTTTTTTTTACAAATTGCGAAGGGATTCTTGCACAATGACAAAAGCTTTTACGTTTGATCGCCCCCCCCCCCCCCCCCCAACAATGTTTTTTTTTTATCTATTGAAGAATTCTGGGCGACTATTACTCGAGATTGGCTTTAGAAATCAAATTACCAGCGGAGTCTACAAGCTATTTGGGGAATGGATAGAAATCGGACCTTTATATAAGGGGCCTTGTTAGGTCGGCCTTTATCGAAATGACGCTCAATATTTCAGGTTTAAAAAGAAATTTTGAGCTATTTCTGTTGTCTTCGATTGATTTGGACTATACACTACACAGTTCGCTTATCGGATTTTTCAAATACTGGGTTGCTACCGGATAAAAGTAATTGGACACTATAGGAGGTCTGTAGGCGTTGGTACCCTGGTCCTTAGCTTCCGATTACAGGAACAGGGCCCCGAAAAGGTTTCAATTTTAGAAGCGTTGTGACATTTCTCTATTGAACTTTTTGTCTTACGAATTAGGGTAACCCTATACGCTTTTTGGGGGCAAAACTATTCTAGTTCAACTTACTTACTTTATGCTTCAACGCACATTATTTTTTTTGTTCATAGTAGGTTGTTTCTAGTGTTGTAAGTCGGAAAATTTTCCGCGGAAAATGACCGAGGCCTTTTTCTGGAAATTTTTCCGTATTTTTCCGAAAATAATAAAATAAAGTTTTAATTCCATGATTAGTCTAATATTGTTTGCAAATTTAAATGAAGCGACATTTTCGCCTCATTTTTTCGAATCTAGAAGTAAAACTAAACCTCTAGACTAGCTTCAAACTGATTAACAATGTAACACTATTAATGTTTTATAGTATGTTTACTGTTATTAGACATTTTATATTGATAAAAAGTAAAAAAAATGTAAAACCCTTAAAAAGTAATTTATGTTTCAATTTTTTTTCCGAATTGCGGACATTTTTCCGGAAAATTAACAACAATAGTTGTTTATTTTCGCTTGTTCCGCGATTTCTGAGTAGGGTAAGAATGAGTAAGGCTATGACGTCCTTTTACTCCGATTCTGTGGTGGCGAATAGTTTGAGTCGGAGTAAAACGTTTTTTTCCAAAATGGCTGCCTGTGGCGTTTTAAGCCGATAAATTCTGACAAAATCCGCAGAAATTTCTGAGATTTCTAAAATCTTTATTTAAGTACGTGAAATACTTAAAACCACCCTATTAGTAAAAATATGAAAAACATTTTTAATATTTAAATAGTTTATTTGGGTTAATTTTAGGAATATTGCATTAATTAAATTTTTTAGATAAAAATTTCATTCGTAATATTTACTTTTATGTCCAAGTAATAGATCGAAGCTTATACTGGTTGGCTGGAAAACGGCCGAAACTATATACAGTAGAATACCTATAAATTATTTAGTATTATGAAAAAGACCCAAAAAAAATTTAATTGTATTAATTAATTATATCAGAAGTTTATAATACGAAAGAAGTATCCGTATCTAAGCCAGGATTAGTAAGATATATTCGGTATAGTTCATAAATAACATAGTAAGTAAGACCCTTCCTATTATTTTATTGCTAATTTCCTGAACCATACTTTTCTCCTACTTTGACTTGCAGCCGAACTGAATAGTATATTATCATCCTTAGTACTAGTATATTTCGCCTTCGGCATATTTAGACACCAGGGGGCTCTGTTTTGTGAACTAAACTTTGATTGCTCAATAATTCTGAAAATCAGTTAAAGGCCTAGGTTTTCTTCTGCCTGTCCCCCTTAAATTAACTTGCCTACTAAAGCAGCTGGCATCATGCATTGCGAGACGCGTTACGTTTCTCACTTCCGCCACCGGGTGGATTTAGCGCTGTACTTTCGACAGTCGTTAGCTTGAACCAACACTGGCCACTGCCTTTCGATTCAAACTTAGGGTTGATAGGCTTATGGTTCTGGTTATACTTTATGGCTTCTTTTCGCCTGTTCTCGGACTAAAAGTGTACCCTTTTTACCCCAAAAACATTTTATTCGCCTGTCCCGGGGATGAGAATTACTCAGCCCCATAAACTATTCGCTTGTATTCGGAGTATTAGGGCTATTCTTTTTACTCCTTCTGGAAAAGAGGTGTAAATAGCGTAAATCGGATTTGGTCGTCTGCTAGCCAGAATTTATCTGCTAAAAAGGCCACAGGCAGCCATTTTGGAAAAACCTTTATACACCGACTGAAACTATTCGCCACGAGGGTTGGACATAAGGCACTAGTCACGGCATTTGACTACAAAAATTAATCGAAATCTGGAGGCTCACTAGTCAATTTGACTAGTGAAAAATTCACCTAAATATTCATAAATAATGGCGAATATGGCGTATTATAAATTTTCCCATTATCCCATTTTATTTAAAAAAAAAATTGTGATCGGCCAAACTCAATAAATTCCTATTTTAATTCTGACGGGTAAAGCAAAATGTGGCTGTCCTTCTTGTTTTCATACCCTCATTTTTACCCTCACTAGTCAGTGACTACTAAAATAAATTAAGATAGGAGGCTCACTAGTCAGGCTGACTACTAAAAAAATATCCTTGTGTCCAACCCTGTTCGCCACCGCAGAATCGGAGTAAAATGACGTCATAGCCTTACTCTTTTCACCCTACTCAGAAATCCCGATCAAGCGAAATTATTATTATTGATTTAAAAATATCTCAATTAATGAAATCTTTCTATTTCGTTAGGTGAAGAATGGGTGGCGACATCTCGTGGCATGTCCGTCAGCCGACTAAAAACGGCGGGGCGCGGCGTAACGCGGCCCGTAATGTACCGAGAACACCCGTACTTCCCGGCTTCGGTCACTCGTTACTAGAACGAGCGCCGATCGAGCAGCCTCTCCCACGAACACGCAAAACGACAACAACCCCATCTACAATCATCATTACGTACTACTTCGCCACAAGGTGACAATATGAACGCGCGAAGTTGCGAACTACATCTTACGGCGGCCGGTTTCCCAGTGCTCCTTACGGTATTACGCAACAAATATAATAAAGCAAGTTACGCCCAAAAAAATGTGAACAATTCTTAAATCCACATACAAAATCGCGTGGTCGCCGTCCTTATAAAAAAAAAAGAATACCAAATCTTCAATTAAAACGGATATTGAACCGGATGTCTCGGCTGCGATTGGACGATAAGACGCGTCACGTCTCAAATCGAGAACGTTCATTGGAGGAGATAATCTCGTGACGTAACCGAGTTGTAAGCGACGACCCATCTTTACTTTTCTACGGATAGATTCGTTGAATCGCGATTTAAAAAAAAATATTTGGATGGAATAAAAAAAAAATACAATCCTTTTTATTTTTTCATCGGATCACCATAGGTAATTATGGAATTTTTTGTTTAGTAAAGTTGATTTTTTTTGTTGCGATTCCCAAATTATATATCCACTAGATTGTTAATTATATGTCTTCATCTCTTCGTTTTTTTAATGTATAAAATTATAAATATTTATAAATTTTCTTTAAAAAAATAGATTTTTAATTGTTTTTCCAAGCCCAAAATTAAAAAAATATATATAAAACGCGCAAGTTGGCTTTATAGCTCCGAGTTGAAATATATACATATAGTAGTTTTTACGTTCCTCATAGAATTTTTCTTTTGGTCTTAGTAGAGTTTAGATTAAATTTTAGACTTTAGTCTAAATATTGATCTAATTTTAGAATCGTTCCTATTTTGTAGTTTCCAAGTGTTGTTTCTTTATTAGCTAAATAAAATGTAATTAATATCGCTTAATTTTTTTAAATATAAAATTTTTAACTAATTTCTATTTTGAATGACAGACAGGCTTGAAATAATATTTTATGGATTTTTCGTTTTAATAATTTACCAATTTCTGCTGGTCTGGTAAAGTAACCTGTATGCTTAGTAATTTCCTAACAAAATCAATAATGTTGACACGCCAATTTAAACGAGCCTAGATATTGCGTACTGAATGTTAGACTAAACCATGGACCAAGGAAGTCTTAGAGGGACTCAGGACTTTCGCTCAGAAACTTTTGGATAATTGTGTTGGCTTTGTAGGAAGTAAAAATAATAATCAGCTAGGCGTACCGTTTTCATATAGATGCAAATTGTTCTATGGGCTAAACCAGCACAGAGCTAGCGATCCTAAACACCTTGTCATTAAAAAGTTAAAGCGAGTCCCTCTTGGTATTTCTCTGTCCATACCTCAAACTAAACCATGGACCAAGAAGGTCTTAGAGGGACTCACAACTTAAACTCGTAAAAACCGGTTGAAATGGAAATTAGCAAATTTTGAACAATCGTGGCGGCATTGTAGTCAATTACTATCGGTACCATGGACACGTGGCAGTAAATGTCTCTAGTAACACAAAACGCGCGATTCTAAGCACCGTGTCTTTAAAATTGTGTGGCGAGTCCCTCTTTGCATTTCTCTGTCCAGGCTTAAAATAAATCGGCTGAGTGATAAAGATGTAAAATCGGGGATGTTGTTTCAAGCCTGCACATTTATTTGAGCACATTTCTTTGCTATATAAGAATTGTCTTTTAGAGTAGGCGAATTAGCTAATAGGGATTGTTACGTCAGAACGCCGTTAAAAGTTCCGAATTTTGAACAAACCATTTTTCTTCGAAACTTAAGAAAAAAAAGTTAGATACGTAGATATATAAAAACAATTTGCCTAAAGAAAAATAATATTGCTATGATGCTAACCAAGGCATCACATAATGAAAGGTGCAATTGTTTTTTTTTTGGGTTAAAAATGGGGATAAATTTTATTATAAAAAAAATCACTAATTGTTTTGTTGCGAGTTTAAAAAAAAAGATTTTCGTTGGAATGACCTAAAAGTGTGTAAGAAATTTTATTATGATTATTAACGATATACACGGAAATATTTCTATATAATTACGAGAATTATTAAATATTCTAAAATTGTCTAAATGTTACCACTAATCCCGGTCTAAAACTAAACGCTTTTGCGCACATGTACACGTCAATTGATTAAAATATGTGTTAAATCCAAAACGCTAAATTTCTTTAAACAAACATCGGGAAAAGGTTCTTGGAATGTTCGGAGTTACGACGCCTTGACTCTGAAGTATTATTCATTTCAATGAGAAAAAAGTCATTTATTTCTTCAATTTGTATCTTATAGAAAGAAAAAAAATTATATATATATATATATATATATATATTAAGAGAACAAATACAAAAAGTTTGTAAATAAAGAAAAAGTTGTAAAATGTTTAATAATAATGTTTTACTTAAACTTCGCCGTTTTTCAAGTTGATCGTAAAAAACCAGGTACTGATAAATATTTTATCTAATTTGAATAATAGGTGTTTCTATAAAATAAAACCGTAAAAATTAGTAGTACAAAATGTTTTTATCTGCGTCACGAGCTCCAGTTATTTCAGTGCTTTACTTTCACCATGGACAGTAAATTAAGAGGACAGGTTTTCGATAGCCTTCCACAGTGCATTTTATTTCTCCCCGCGTATCAATCAGCTCGAGAGACTCCGAGGGAGTATTGCAAGGTCGTTTGTACCACGTGATCTTAAAATTTCAAAATGGCAATCTAACGCGGTTGATATTGTTACGTAATTTTTTGCGCTTTATATTTTAGTAATTTTTAATTTTGGTTTTTTAATTCTATAAAAACTATCAACTGATATTTAGTATATCATATTTAATCTATAAAAACGTGAAAAAATACCTTTTGGCGTAAAAATGTACTTCGTGTTTATCTTTTTTCCACTCTTAACGATACTTGTATTTTTTCAAATAACCTTGGCCGACTCCCTTAGTGTGATCATGGGCCAAATAATGATAAATCCAGGACATGCCTCTGGTACCTTCATACGTACTAAATCGGTCATCCACCAAAAGTAACGGGCGGCCATTTTAGTAGGCGGGGAAAAGGTGCAAATAAAAAAAATTGGGAGCAAAATCAAGCAGAAATTTCCGGTTTCCCGAACGCCATCTTGTGTTGACTAAGTCGAAATTCCGAAATTAGTGGCGGTTGTAATTCGAAAATCCTGCCATATTGGCCCCTCATTTTTAGATTAATGGTAAAGATTCTAGGAAAGTATATGTTTAATATTATATAATTATATATATTATACTAATTATGAACCTAGTACGTAAAAAAAGTACTTACATTAATAACCACACGTAGATATGATAACCGTGAATAAATATTCCAGGATATTTACTACGACGACCACGTGTATTATTTTTGAAAACTGACTCTAAAAAATTTGCCCCCAAAATGACGTAGGTCCGCGATCGTGCATTTTTACAATAGGGGGCAATAGTGGTCGGGTGTTAGCGCTGTTGGACGGGGTTTTCGCATAGAGTCATGTCCTGGATTTATTATTATTTGGCCCATGGTGTGATTGGTTTACGGGGCTAAAAACCAGGCTTTTTACCGATCCTCTAAAATCTACTATCCATGCTTTCACGCGAGTTTTGCAGATTTCGAAGTGGCTCGCGACTGCAGCGCGTGCTCTCTACCTTCAAGAGCTATAGCTACGTGACGTAGACAAAACATTGTCACATGACCTCCCGTATTTTATAGAAGCATCTATTCTCTTTCCGCAGTAATTTCAAAATTCCAACTAAACTCGCATGTTTTTCACTGCTTTTTTTTCGTCTAGTCTTTTGATGCTTTTTTTTCGTTCTGTCTCATCATTTTTGTTTTTCTAAAGAACCTAAATTTTTATCTAACCCGTCAGACCCTAAACGTTTTGCAAAATAAAGTAGAAAACGTAAAAAAAAACGAAACTAATTATTTTCTATTTATTTTTTGTAGTTTTGGTATTTTTGGCTAGCATGCTTTCGTTCTAATGTATATGAAAAAAATACCGTTTTAATAGTAAATTTAATTTATTTTACAGACTTCCCCGCTACAGCCGGATAACGTTTGCCATTGGAAAGATGTATTTTAAGCCTACATTAATCAGATAAATGAACTTTTTGTATTTTTTTTTATCTGAAAAAAAAATTGCTTTGTTTAAAGGGCTATTTAATGTATTTAGGAGATTAAATCTTTTTTTAAATCGACAAAAATAGACTTCGTTTCGGAAACTAGCGGCAGCCGTTTTATATTTAGTGAGATCCCACTATGGAAATTGCAAATGCATCTTTTTTTACCTCTCCGAGGGGACAAAGTCCCCTAGGAGGGGTTATACAACCACCGTGTCTGTCTGTGGGTCTGTCTGTCAGGCCTGCGAACGCGTTCGCATTTTCGGTGCAAAGTGTAATCACTGCGTGCGCAGTTTCTCGAAGGGTTGGCTAAACCACCGTGTGACGGTGAGCGTTAACGGGTGCATTTGCGGTTTGGTTTGGATGGTGTTTTTTCGCTCACCGTCGTGACGGTTTGGTGTATTACGTTTTTGTAATGTTTATGCGTAGGTTGTGAGTGTTGAGTTTGTTGTGTTTGTGTTCTGATGGTTGTGCATGTTGAGTCTGTTGTGTTTGTACGGGCGTTTTCTCTCCAACTTCTTCCTAATCACTTTGGGACGGACCGAGTGCTGAGTGTAATGCTACCTCTCTACGTCCAATGGCAGGGTTTCCACCAATTGTACACGGTATTAGTCTTAGTATCAATTTGCGATCGCATCGGGCGGGATTTGAACCCGGGACCTCCTGCTTGACAGGCGGACGTTCTACCACAAAACCACCGACACTTGTTACGCTTTATTGAAAATTAGACCTTCAGCTTTATCGGAAGCGTATTTAATAGAGTATGAAATTTTGGTTTAATTGAAATAGAATTGAAATTATTGCATCGAAGAAATTCTAATTTAGCGTTTCTCTATTGATTAAAAACAAATGCGCCATGCACCCAGGTTTCGAACCCAGACCATTCGGCTTGGCAGTCGAGCGCTCTACCACAGAACCACCGATAGCTGCTTAGGTTCACTGAAATTAAGACACGCATCGTAAGCATAATAGGTAATAAAGTCTTTTTTTATTAATGAATTTATGAAGGCCTAATCTGTTTTTTTTACGAATGAAATTTTAAAGGTTAAATCTTGTTTTAGCGCAGTCAGCCGAGATAAGAGAGTTAAAGGGTAGACCCTGTGGGTGGTCCACTTTGTTAGTTTTTTTGTTATTTATTTCCGGGTATTCTTAACGACCTATATATAGTTGTGTTAATTCAAAGACGATAATTTAACGTTTATTGCTTTAAGAGCTGGCGGTTAGTCAAGTGGCTCTCTGTGCTTTGTTGATGGTAAGGTTTTTGCTTCTTGTAAATATATTTGGTGTGGATATTTGGATATCTACGATTTCTAACGCAGTCAATGATTTCCTGGGTGTGCGAGTCATTATATGATATTGGAAATTGGATGGCATTGGTTTTTTTCATGCGGTATGTGTCACAACGTCAACTGGAAGTCTACGAGTGTTGAAATAAAATGAGCGTTAAAGATGCGGCAAGTATTCCGTAAGCGAGAAAAATACAAATACCATCTGTAGATATTTCTTTCATTAAATTTGCTTAGTATTATATTCAACTGATAAACATGTACTGTAAAAAGGGTTAAATTCAATTGTGCATTGTTTTAGTAAGTCTAACTCGCTGTTGTAACTACTTAATTTATAATATTCTGAATAAATTAAACTCGATTGTTTCGTCTCAATTATTTAAATTAAAATTAAAATTTTATACCGGGCAGGGTTTGAACCGAGAATACGTTTTTCGTAAATAACTTGCGGAGATATCTTTGGGGGTCGTGTCGAGAAATTAATACCACTAGGGACCATTCTTCCGAGGAGAGGTATATTTTGGCTTGCCAACTTGTTTTTCGAAGCTTCTGTGGTCTTAAATCTCGAAAAATGGCTATAGGAGGAAAATATTAAAGTTCACAAAATAGGTGTGTATCAATTTTCTTATAAAATTACTTCTTTCAGGAAAGTTAGATTAATTACAAATCGTCTCAAACAGAGTAATTATCCCTCAGTATAAATAAATACTAACTTGTTACAACCAGAAGTAAATGAAATGAAGTTACCGAAATAGCGCTCAGAATCGGAGGGCGTTTTCCTTATGAAAATGATGACAAAATCGAGTGAAATAAAAGCTAATTTCTATCCCCGTCTTTTGACGCGATAAATTGAACTTGGGAATTGTGGATATAGCTATTTCTATGTATAAAAAATGGTGTCATAAAAACAAAAACGTTTTTTTTTTGGCCTAGAAGTGCGCAAAATTTCAAATTCGAGGTCAAAATGTAACGTCATAAGGAAAATTCCTCCAACATGGGGAGTATACCTTCGGTTCATTTACTTTTGTTATAACCTAATAATTCTAAAATATTATAATAATAAATTAAATATTTTTCAATTCCTGAATATCGATATTCATTATATTAATTTTATTAATATATTTAATATTCATGTTAAATACTAATTCTAATTTAATTGACATAAATGTCAAATTCGGGGATTCGCCAATTAAATTCTTATTACCAGAAGTAAATGAACCAAGTTATAGGAGAGGGCCAAAATTTTAAAATGCATTTATCCCTTACGTAAACTTTAATTAAACAAAAAATTGTTTAAAGAAATTAAACAATTGTGTACAACAATTAATCAATGGACAATGAATATCCGAACGCCGACCTCTAGGTAAGTGTTGAATTTATAGTAAAAAGTATATGTGACGTCGTGTCACGTGGAAAGTGGTAGTACTTTAAATAAGCATTATTATTAGCTAGATGGCGCCACTTCAAAACGTAACCACAAAATAGTAAGCAATGCTTATATGACAACTAGCCCCCCTGGAAGAGCTATAGTGCTAGCAAATTTAGGCCTTGTTTGCAAAATCAAGAGTACTCTACCTGCGAGTTTAAAAGTTGAAAAGCACCACCCACTGTCCCACTCAATTAGTCCTCAAAGTTTTAAGAGTTATCAAATTCAAGCAAATAAAGTGTATAATTTTTTAATTCCTTTAATTTTGAAATATCAAAAGCATCGCTATTTCAACCCATTTTAATCTTTACCCGGGCTATGCGAACAAAAAGTTTTTTTCTATATTTCTGCGGCTGAATTCAAAATTACTATTGTCAAGTCTTCTCAACAACAAGAATGAATTCATGTACCCAAAGCCGCGTTCATACCTACCCTCTGAAACCAAGGACAGTAGATATCTACTGTCCTTGCTGAAACGATGCGAGCGCTCCCGCAACGTTTGTATCCCGTCGTGTGAAAAGTGACCGTTGCGCGTCCCAGCGTTTCAGACCGCTTCGGCTGAACCGCTTCTTTGACCATTTTGGCAGCGATTCGTGACGTCATCGAGTCGGTTTTTGCGAACCATGAGCCTTTTTTTTACAAAAATCGTCAATCGTGGAATTTTTTGTGCCTAATAAAATTTTTATGAAAATGTCTCTCAACTTTTTGTCTATTTGTTTAAAAATACAACAAATTTCTTCGGGGTGCATTCATTTGTAATTAGAAACGAGGCAAAACGTTTCCGAGGGTACGTTGCAATTGATCGAAATTCCATTTGATCGAATCCCATTTGTCATTTGTTTCATAAGATCGAACCTTCAAATGATCGAATTCAAAAGTATTTATAGTACCAGTTGGTATGTTTTTATTTTGCCGAATATCAATATGAAGTGCAGAAGGAATAATGATGGAATAATTCATTGCTTTAACTGTATTAAGCCACAAAGATGAAGAGATTTTTACTTTATACACTATATGATGAAATTTTTTGTGACATCGACGATAACGGCCCGTTGTTTTTGATATATATAAATAGGGTCAGGTTAGGTTAGGTTAGGTTGATGTACGCGCGCCGTAGGCGCGTATGCACCGTTGCCTTTTCGATTTACTCCCAAAAACTAGTAGTTTTACCCTACAGTAGCTTTCGATCAAATTTCGTTCGATCAAATGCCATTCGATCAAATGGAAATTCGATCAAATGGGACCGGTTTGATCATTTGGGAATCGATCAAATAGACTCAAACCTTATTTTCGGGTCAAATCTCGAGTTGCTAATTTAAAACAAAAAATTAAATCTAGACAAACAATGAAAACAAACGTTGAATATTTAAGAGATATAAGTGAATCAGAGTTCCTAGAACAGTGAAATATTATTAATTGGTGGGAAGTTTTTAAATCAAAAACATTTACTTTGGTTTTCTACCTTCGAAGCTACCTTAAGCCTTGGTTTCACAACTCGAGGAAAATATACTTGGCCAGTTGTCGAGATAATTATAGAAAAGCTACCTTCTCGACTATTATTTAAAACTAAACTGGTATTCAAATCTGTTAATCCATTAGCCGAAAATAAATTTCTTACAAATAATTCAACTGAACTCAGATACAATTCACATTTTGCCCGATTTGGGCCGCGTGATAAAACTTTACACGCAGCTTCGACCAGCCCTCGTTAAACTGGCACTGTTTTTACACGCACCTTCGACCATCCCTCGTTAAGCTGGCACTGTCTTTACACGCAGCTTCGACCAGCCCTCGTTAAGCTGGCACTGTCTTTACACGCAGCTTCGACCAGCCCTCGTTAAGCTGGCACTGTCTTTACACGCAGCTTCGACCAGCCCTCGTTAAGCTGGCACTGTCTTTACACGCAGCTTCGACCAGCCCTCGTTAAGCTGGCACTGTCTTTACACGCAGCTTCAACCAGCCCTCGTTAAGCTGGCACTGTCTTTACACGCACCTTCGACCAGCCCTCGTTAAACTGGCACTGTCTTTACACGCACCTTCGACCAGCCCTCGTTAAACTGGCACTATCTTTACACGCCGCTTCGACCAGCCCTCGTTAAGCTGGCACTGTCTTTACACGCAGCTTCGACCAGCCCTCGTTAAGCTGGCACTGTCTTTACACGCAGCTTCGACCAGCCCTCGTTAAACTGGCACTGTCTTTACACGCCGCTTCGACCAGCCCTCGTTAAGCTGGCACTGTCTTTACACGCAGCTTCGACCAGCCCTCGTTCAGCTGGCACTGTCTTTACACGCAGCTTCGACCAGCCCTCGTTAAGCTGGCACTGTCTTTACACGCAGCTTCGACCAGCCCTCGTTAAGCTGGCACTGTCTTTACACGCAGCTTCAACCAGCCCTCGTTAAGCTGGCACTGTTTTTACACGCACCTTCGACCAGCCCTCGTTAAACTGGCACTGTCTTTACACGCACCTTCGACCAGCCCTCGTTAAACTGGCACTGTCTTTACACGCCGCTTCGACCAGCCCTCGTTAAGCTGGCACTGTCTTTACACGCAGCTTCGACCAGCCCTCGTTAAGCTGGCACTGTCTTTACACGCAGCTTCGACCAGCCCTCGTTAAGCTGGCACTGTCTTTACACGCAGCTTCGACCAGCCCTCGTTAAGCTGGCACTGTCTTTACACGCAGCTTCGACCAGCCCTCGTTAAGCTGGCACTGTCTTTACACGCAGCTTCGACCAGCCCTCGTTAAGCTGGCACTGTCTTTACACGCACCTTCGACCAGCCCTCGTTAAACTGGCACTGTCTTTACACGCAGCTTCGACCAGCCCTCGTTAAGCTGGCACTGTCTTTACACGCAGCTTCAACCAGCCCTCGTTAAGCTGGCACTGTCTTTACACGCCGCTTCGACCAGCCCTCGTTAAGGTGGCACTGTCTTTACACGCCGCTTCAACCAGCCCTCGTTAAGCTGGCACTGTCTTTACACGCCGCTTTGACCAGCCCTCGTTAACCTGGCACCTAGGAGCAACAAACCCAAGGAGAACGCAGCTAGCCTAGCCTTTAAACACGCTAACGCAGTGTTGTGTACAAATTTCATTTGACGAGCTTTTACGCTGAACGTTTTACAGAAAGGGGGAAGACAATTTCCCCCTTCCAACGGTAGCAGGTGCTAAAGCGTCTAACCAATGAAAAATGTACACAAGAAAATGCATAACTTTTGACGGGTTGCGTTCTCCTTGTGTGTTTGTTGCTCTTAGCTGGCACTGTCTCCGAAGGATACGCTTGGAGACCCGCGAGAGAAGAAAATTGTAAAGTATAGGTGCCGAGGCAAACGCGGATAGTGAAACCAAAAGTAACAGCCAAAGAAAGTAGGGTAATAAACAGGCCTGCTCGCGATGCAGTTAACATTGATTGAGTAGGATATACAGGTTGTCCACTTAAAACGATACAGAGCGAATAATTGAAAAGCCATTTTTCCTAGGAATTTGATATTTTCAGATTGCATAGCACTCGCAGGGGGGTTATTAAATGAACCAAACTCAATGACCTTGAACCATGTCCTCAAGGTCATTCCAAATCTATCTCGAGAACCGTTGGGCTTAGAGACACTGTTCGAATTCGAAAGGTGCGCGCCATCACATTTTATACCCAAGTAACTCAGAACCGAGTTAAATTGGTCCATAGAAAGCTATAATAAAATTAGCAAAAGCAATAAAATCGCCCTTAAAGGGTTTCATCACAGAGATGAGGGGTGGAAATGAGGGAAGTGAATTTGCACTACTTTCTTAGGTGAACGTAGCAAAAAAAAGTAGTTTGTAAAGCGGCCGCTATGCCCAAGCACTTAAGACTACCAGCGCCAAAGTCCTACGGCGGATTTTTGGAAAAACATAAAAACAAAGAAACGGGCCGTTTTCTTTCCTACCCCTCATGTGATGGACCCCTTTAACGACCGACATTAACGGCAGAAAATTTCCTCCTACGGCTGCCCTCCCGACCACGTGCTGCAGGACATCGTTAGCGTAAATCTTCCAAAGAGTTCTGGTGGTGGAAGCCACGTTATACGAGTGAAGGCCTTTATGTTGAACTAGAACCGACAACCGTCCCGCTTTCGCCATTAGTGACTGTACGTGAGACGCCAGATAATATTCGTAGACGCCTAAAAGTCGCCTATTGTCATTTTGAAATATACTGTCTCGTCTTTGTATGGAATATTTGAACCCTGAATGAGTAAGTCGTGGTACGGTAGTCGAGGATTCATGGCTAGGACGACTCTTTTGCTGAGCCATATTCCGTAGCGTATTCGCCACACCATAAGCCTATCATTAGGTCCCCATAAGCAAAGGTCTAGGCCAAATTTTTTACGATCACATACCCATTATCAAAAGTAGCATAAGACCCAAAAGTGTGTAAGAACGGTATAGTAGTTAATGAGAGTTTGTTGCAAAGTAAAAAAGGGAAATGAAGGGGGGTCGGAAAGTACGTCATCAAAATCGTGGTACTCCAGCGCCGCCGAGTGAGGCGTTTTAGAACGTATGTCTACGAGCGAGTAAATCGAAGAGAGAAAATCGTGCCAGACTATAGACTAAATATAATGTTGCTAGTATTATTCCAACTAGTAGGTTATGTAGTCTATAGTATGACTAGGTCTCAGTGGAAATTTTAATAGGCGCGAAGGTACAGCTGACATACTTTTGGGTCTTATGCTACTTTTGCCGTTATTAAGAGGTAAGTATTCAAAATCTTCACCTCCTAGTAGCCACATCCTCAACTAGGCATTTCCCCAAATGAACTTCGCGCGTTGCATGATGAATGTACAGAAGCCGTGCGCCCCCCCCCCCCCCCCGCGAAAAACGACTTTGAGCCCTTTTAAATAGCACCGATTTTAATCATATACGTTTGGGGGCCCCCTAGTTCTCGGCGGGCCCCCCGTGCCGCGGGGTCTGCGGGGGTGCTATTTACGCTACTGTGGCTCTACCAAGTAAGATAATATTTTAGATGTAGAAATTTTGAAAACGAAGATGGCGCTACTACCCTATCGTCGTACGTTAATTTTCTTATCTCCAGGACAACGCAATTAACATGGGCCCCTATGGTAGACCTTTGCTTATGGAGACCTTATGATAGGCTTATGGCCACACGTATTTAAAATGGTTTGAAGATTATCGTCGGCGAAAAGCCTTTCGACACCTTACTGACTGAATATGGAAGAGGCTTGAACGACGACCAAGTGGTTTTTTTATATAGATAACACCGGTTTATATAAAAGGTCTAAAGACAAATTTTATTAAAGGGAATATAAACTAAATAAAAAAATTGTATGCTAACACGCGCTACGACTTGTTTTTTAACGTAACTAGCGCCAATCTTCTATTAAACCCTGGTGGCAGAAAGGAACCTTTATTCTAAAAATTCAAAATTTATATTTTTCCAGTACTGGCAGTACATCTTCATCGGAGGCACCGGTTGCAGTGCAACCGTTGCACCCATTGAATTGGGAATAGTACTGTTATTATTACATAGGCGCGTTCGGGAGTCTTAGTTTCGCGAAACAAATTCTGAAATTTTGATACGGCGGACTCAGCCGTCAACTCTATCATTATACCGTGGTGACATCTATCACTTTAAAGGTGGAATATTGGGAAAAGTCATTTTCATAGGATATAGTTCCCACCGCTAACAGCGGATGGCGCCACCGACAAATGATAGCGTTCCCAATTTTTAAAAATTTGTTTCGCGGAAGGCAGATTTAAATTGTAATTCTAGCGGTACTATTGCCAATTCAATGGTTGCACCATAATAATTATCTTTTTAATAGAATATATTTAAATCTTTATGTTTTTTACTCCGAGCATACTGTAAAAATCTTCCTTTTTCAATCATAAGAGAAGATAGTTCAATAGAAAATATTTTATTTCTTAACTCTCCGTGACATTTCTAAACTTCGAGTGGATCTCCTTCGCCAAGACGAAATCTAGGGTAGTTATTCAAGGCAATATAACCTTCCCGAGCCCATTGACCTATGCCTACAAGTCACTGTTTATATAGTCCTTGTTAAAATAATGATAATTTTTCACCTATACGGTATGCAACAAGTGTTTCCTTTTAACCAGGTAGCTTTTTTTGACATAATAAGGCTAAGCAAAAACATGACGTTCTGTTTACATTTTAGAAAGTTTCCATTATTTCAACAAGCACTATATAAACAGTACTTGCAGGTCCTGGGTCTCGGAAATATTACTTCTTGGCAATTTCCTTGAAGATGTTTTATAGAAGCGTCTATTTTCACAAATCTCTTAACTGATCCCTTAGAGAAAAGTTTCTAACTCCCGAGTTGAAAAAGAACACTCAAAAACTTGCTCGGATCGTTTTCAGCGATCTGAGAACGCTTGAGATCAAAAACGGAACACGTATTTATTGAATGGTGCAGATCCGAGCACGCAAATGTAACGTGAAAAGTTGATCAGGCTGATCTAGAGCACTCTAGAGCAATCAAAGGGAAGCTCGTCTCTCGGAAGAACAAGACGTCTTCTGTCCCAGACCTCAAGATGGGCTCGACTCTTTACACGTCTGCCGCCAATAAGGCTAACCTGCTTGCTGCTTCCTTCCAAAAACGTTTCCCGAATATAACTTCGACTCGGTTCTTCTCCTCCCCCGGAGGGCCCCAACTATGGACCCCGTCCAATTATCTATACCTGGTATTCAGAAACTGCTCAAGACGGTCAAGCCCTTCAAGGCCCCTGGCCCCGACGGCATCCACTCTGCCCTCCTTCGGAAGTGTGCAGATACTCTTGCTGCTCCCTTGACTGCCCTCTTCCAACTATCGTAGGACGTCGGCGCCATCCCCTCTGACTGGAGTAACGCAAACGTCACCCCGGTTCCGAAGGGTGGTGATACTTCTGACCCGTCTGAGTACCACCCGATCGCACTCCGCTCTCAAGTCCTCAAGCTAGATGAGCATGTCAATGCTTCCCAGATCACCACGCACCTCTCTACTCATGATGTGCTTATGCCGTACCAGCACGGTTTCAGCACTGAAACTCAACTCCTCTGCTGTATTGAGGACTGGTCTGCAGGGCTGCAGTTAGGGGGCCGTGTGGACATAATCTTCCTTGACTTCCGAAAGGCCTTCGACTCGGTTCCACATAAACTTCTAAAGTCCAAGCTTAACTCCTACGGGGTCCGTGGAAAAACCCTTCACTGGCTGTCGGCTCACCTTCAAGACAGGAAATTCCGCGTTGTCCTCCCGGGCGCTACTTCTACTTGGCTGCCTGCATCATCTGGGGTTCCCCCAGTGTTCAGTTCTTGGGCCACTCCTCTTCATTTTATACATCAATGACATTGGCGACAATGTAGTCTCCACCATCTACATCTTTGCCGACGCCGTGGCTCTTTCCCGGGCGATCCTGTCACGTGACGACTGTGAGCTGCTGCAAGGAGATCTCAATATCATCATGCCTGGAGTGTGCAGTGGAAACTTCCTTTGAACATTGCCAAATGCGCCACAATTTCGCTTCGACGCTCTGGTCAACCACCAGTTGTGCCAGACTATCGCGTTGACGGTGTCACTCTCAAGGTCGTCACTACCCAGAAATATCTCGGAGTCACCATCACGGACACGCTGGAATGGTCTACCCACATTGCCCGGGTGACCTCACAGGCCGCGCGTGCATTGGGTTTTGTCAAACGACATCTGGCCCACTTATCTTTCAGCACCAAGTCTTTGGGTATCAAAACCTACGTTATCCCTATCTTAGAGTACTGCTTTGGCGTTTGGGCACCCGCCACGGACAGCGGTATCCATTCAATTGAGGCTGTCCAAAGACGGGCTCTTCGGTTCGCGGCTAGCATCGGCTTTTCGTGGAGCACCTGTATGACATCAGACTATGGTATTTATATACCGCCTAAGCATTACAGGGGTTTTTCATCATTTGTCCCGGCCGAGCCGTCGACGTGTATACAAAATTAGGAATCACTTCCTAAAAGACGTACACAAAACAGATATACACCCGTATATTTGTACCACCTACTCACGACTCACTCGTGAGTTCGTCAAAATTTACAACGATATAACGCATTACGCGTTCAAGATCGTTGATCGTTTCGTTATCCAGATTTCGAAGACCATCCACCTGGTGTGGTCTTCTTATCAAATGGTTCGTTTTGGGACAATTACGAACATAGTGCTCTGAGTCTGCTTCCAGAGCACCGCATATGCATTTGGGTGATGCAATATGCCCCAAGTTGAACAGGTAAAGTGGGAACTTACCGTGTCCACTTAGGATTTGCGTCAAATAGTAGTTCGTATTGAAACTACTTTTGACTTGAGGAAGGTACTTCTTAGTTACCTTACCTTTCTCACTTACATTCCACGACTCCTGCCACCTTTGAGTTGTCACTTCGTTGAGCCACCTGTATGACAAATGTTCTTACTATAACTTCAAGTTGAACACGCTTGCCTCTCGTCACCGTTTTAAACGCCTGGTCATAGTTAACTCGGTCATTCACCGCCAAGGGCCGCCCTAGCGCCTCTTTCCGCTGTTGCTTCTCAGTGGTTACGAAATCCCCGCGGTCAACGCGCGGCGTCTGTGGTTCTCCCAGGTCTTCGCATTGCGTGCCGCAGACACTCGTTCCTACCCTCATCCATCCGGGACTGGAACTCTCTGCCCGATCATCTCAAGGGCATTTCGAAGCAAACTCAGTTCCGAAAGGAGCTTGCGAACTTTCTTGAACTCTACGAATAAGTGTACCAAAATTTATCTTTACAAATTTCTCGTTATAGACCCATGATGAAAGTTGGGGGGCCGAAAATTAACATTTTTACCTGGCAACTCAGCATTTGGACGGAACATCCGTTTCCTTACTTCCGCCTGTATATTTCAATGGCGGTCACGTGGTTCAAAACGTCACAAACAGGATGTTCCGTCCAGAGGTCTCACTTAAGCCTCGTCTGCGGCCCCTCTTTTATTATGGGTCTATTACTTCTCTATTTTCGATGTATGTATATAATTCTATCTATTGTTAGTACATATTTCATTTCTCGATGTCTTAAACTTTATAAATTTTTATTAATAATATATATATAGCAAATTCACGAGTTGTTATGTTTACTATTGTAATACTCAAGGTCAGCTATAGGTGGCGCTATAAGTATAGCTAGGGGTTTACATTTGTTTGTCTGTCGGTATGCTTCCCAACCCTCCGGCTAGATAGTTGGTTCCTCATTATGTAAATATCATCAACCTTCATTAAACTATTTATTAATTTTATAAATCACGACTATGTATTATTGATAGTATAGAAAGTCTACAACAATGGCGACGGGGATAAAAAAAATTTAGTCAGTACATCATAATTTCGGAATTTCGTGAGGAAGAAGCAAGGAGGCATGACGCACCTCAGGGTAATCCACAGCCTGAAGTAAGGTCAACCATACTCATCCGAAAAGACTTCGAGAAACAACCACCAGCCGCTAATTACCGACCGAGTACCAGACGATCAACCAGAAGACACAGACCGGTTAAAAGACTTAATCTTTAAAAAAAATTATAACTGTATCTCTAAAAAAGACTTTAAAAATGGTAATATTAGCTCTAAGAAAAGAGGGGATGTTATGTTTACTATTGTAATACTCAAGGTCAGCTATAGGTGGCGCTATAAGTATAGCTAGGGGTTTACATTTGTTTGTCTGTCGGTATGCTTCCCAACCCTCCGGCTAGATAGTTGGTTCCTCATTATGTAAATATCATCAACCTTCATTAAACTATTTATTACTTTTATAAATCACGACTATGTATTATTGATAGTATAGGAAGTCTACACGAGTTTATAACCGTTCTTAGGTAGTATTTTCCGTATTCCGCTTATAATACATTTTAACTTAATATTATTTAATTTAAAATATTCAAATAATATATTTACCCTGAAATTACAGTGAATCTTCTTTTCACTCTTTGTTTTATTTATTTACATGTGTTTTAAGTATTACCAGAAGTAAATGAACCAAAGATATCAGACTGCTATACTCCCCATGTTGGAGGCGTTTTCCTTCTGAAGTTACATTTTTACCTCTAATTTTAAATTTTGCGCGCTGCTACGTCGGAAAAAAAAATGTTTTTGTTTTTATGAAACCATTTTTGATACATAGAAATAACTATAAAAACAATTCCCAAGTGCAATTTATCACGACAAAAGACGGGGATGGAAATTAGCTTTTATTTGACTCGATTTTCTCATCATTTTCATAAGGTAAACGCCTTCTGATTCTGAGCGCTATTTAAATAACCCTGGTTCATTTACTTCTGGTATTACGCAATAATAATATGTTGCTGGTAGCATCTAGAGGAAGTTCTTGGTTTTTGTTTAACTTTTTAATAATTTATAAACACCGTTAAAAATTTAGAATCTTTAAAAATTATTATACTATTTTTTAAATATTAACCTAGATACGATACGATTCAATTAAATGTGTTTTAAAATTTATTTAAAAAAATTGTTCTTTATTGATTTTTCCTATGTGAATAACGTTAAATTTTGGTCGTAGCGGAACCCTGGTGGGAAAATATATACACGCTAAATTCAGGCGATTGACTCAAAGAATATTCTTTGATTGACTAGGCCGCTAAAGTTTGCCATGATACGGTCATTCTCGAAACGGGCTTTTATATTCAAAAATAGCGTTGGGAGAATAGGAAGTGTCACTCTTATATATTATGTTACTTATGGTATAGGGAGCTTCTATGGATTAAATCCATGATACTTCTGACATCTGACTACGCGTGCGTTAGTAAACATGTCAGTGTCAGTAGCGGTAGACGATTCTTTAACTGTTAATTTTTGCACTTTTTTACCGACATTTGTATAATTGAATTAAAGTGGCTGCAATGTTTTATATACGGAACCCGAAAACATTTAGTAAATTATTTCGACATAATGTTGTTTAAAAAGGCGTTACATCTGTGTTAAATCATTTGAAAGACCAAGTCTTAAGAAAATGAAAGAGAATATAGGAGGTACTACGTTTTTTTCTGACTTTGATTCCGGTAATCTAGCAAGAGTTGAAGAAGTGAATGCTTCTTGCAACGATCATAAAAAAATTCCACATACAGAAGCAGTTTGTAGTATTAGGCCAAGAAGTGCTTGCACGTATTCCAGTAAAGGAATTGCTACTGACGCCTGCAATTACGAACTCTTCAGAAATCAAGGCAGAACCAACTTGTCAATGAAGGAAAGCACCAATTTGTCTAAATTGAAGGCTAAAAGCTGCGAGTTATACACGTTGTCAAGGACAGACAGTGTAAATAAGATAAGTGGAAGTATAAAGACTTTAAGCCCTAGTAACTCCAGACATCTTATTACACCAACAAGGGAATTTAACCTATGGACGAAGCAAGATTGTTCAGGAACACCCTTTGAAAATGTGAATAGAACTTGGTTTTATTTTGGTGTAAAGTCAGATGTCTCAAATTTAAAAATACGCATGAACATAATGAACTTGAACAAACAAAACAAATTAATGAGCCAAGGAATGGCCCCAGTTTTTAAAAGAATTCCTGGACAAGAGACCTGGCAACGAATACTTGAAAAGCCCACGTTTTTGGTAATTTAAATTTTTGTTTGATTTATTTCACCTTAAATAATTGTAGTAATCTTACAGGAAGACGATAAAGATTTTATTCTGAGTTTTGACCATGAACTTGGCAGTGAAGATTCGTGTACTTTCATAGCGTTTACATACCCATTTTCATATTCAGATGGTCAGGAGTTTTTGTCAACATTAGATATGAAACATGGAAATGGTATATATACTGAAATACAGAAGTAATCGCTAGTAGTGTAGTCTGTCTAAAGCAAAATCTTATCGCTTATTAATAAGGGTTTTTTTATTTTATACAACAGAGTGAAATCTGAGAATGAGATATATTTCAGCCGTCAACTCTTATGCCTTTCTAACGAAGGAAGAAGAGTTGACCTATTAACTATCTCATCTTGCAAAGGTTTACTCGATGAACGAGAAGCTCGCTTGCTTTACCTTTTTCCTGATGTGATGCTAACTAGTCATAAATTTAAGGAGAAGAAGGTTGCTAGAAAGTTATCTTAAGTAGTGATCGTATGGGGTGACATTTGAGTCTGTGTTGGGAAGATAAAAAAACGGGTTGGGTCGGAACGTTTTGAAATTTTTATTTTTAAGCATTTTCTAACTACAAAAGTGACAAAACTCTACTAACTATTTAAAAGTAAAAGTAAAACGAAATCAAAACAATGGCGAGTGTGAAGCAACCTTTGTACCTTTGAACGAGATAAGTCACTGGGAGAATAGGCTAGCTTGCCCCCTCCTTCCCTGTTTTGGTTGTAGCTAAGTGGTTGCTCAGGCGTTTTTTGGGTTTTTTGGTTTCGGAAAACCTGACCAAAAAATTATAGGACCCTAGTCGGGTTGGGGTTGAAACCCTGGGGATCCCAGACTTACCGGGTCGTGGGTGAGGGTCCCTGTACGATCACTAATTTTAAATAATGTTTGAAAAAATATTTAAATTTTTTTAAACTTTATTTCAGATAATATTCTTAAGTAGTCGCGTTCATCCTGGTGAAACTCAGTCGAGTTTCATCTTAAATGGTTTCATAAAATTCATTTTGTCAGAAACAGACCCTCGTGCTGTGGCACTTAGAGACACATTTGTCTTCAAAATAGTCCCTTACCTTAATCCAGATGGTGTTTTTCACGGTCATTATCGAACTGATCTACAAGGTGTGATACGATTACATAATTCTATTATCATTAAGTATTATTATTTATCCAAACTTGCATTTTCTCGTTTACTCAAGGGGTTAATCTTAACCGGATTTACTTGAATTGCAACTTTAATGATCATCCCAGTATTTACGCAACACGTTCACTTCTACTCTACTACCATTGGGAATATTCCAACGTCAAAGTCGAAGAATCCACAGTCGGAATCCTTGAAAAGTTTACGAATCAATTAGAAAAAGACAACTTCGATTTAAGTGGAGATGAACTATCTGATTTTGAATGTCCGTCCGTTTGTACTACTGGTTTTAAAAAAGTGTGGCGTAAGGTATATTTTTCATACTTTTTATTCGAAGAAAAATCCTTTTAATTTACAATTTATCCCACACAGAATTTATCATACAAAAAACGTAGAGAACAGTTAAAGCCATGGCAAGATCCAAAATACCTGATTTCGTCTGATAATTCTGGTTTAGCATTTTTTATCGATCTTCACGGTCACGCTTCAAAAAGGGGATGTTTTCTATTTGGAAATTATTTCAATCAGATTTTAGACAAGGTAAACGTTTAAAAGTTAATATTGGGATTAATTTTATTATAATACAAGTTAATATTATTTTTTTTTTGTAGGCTGAATGCATGCTACTGGCTAAATTAATGTCATTGAACTATGCTCATTTTGATTTTGCCGCTTGCAATTTTAGCGCTCAAAATATGACTCAAAAAGACTCAAAAGACCGATTGAGTAAAGAAGGCTCTGCCCGCGTATCCGTTTATTATTTAACCAAAATTATTCATAGGTGATAAAAATAAATTATAGTTTAGCTTGATTAACAATTTATATTATTATTTTTTATTATTAATTTAGTTATACATTTGAATGTAATTTTAATATGGGTCGAATGGTGAATACTTTGCCACCAATTAGGAGAGATGGTGTTACGATTAAATCTTCTATTAAAACTGTTCTGCCAAAATATACGCCTAAGATATTTGAAGAGGTTCGTTAACTGTAATAGGTTTCATAAGTTAATGCATATTTTAAATTAGTATTTAACAAATTTTAGGCTGGAAAGGCTTTGGCCATATCAATATTGGATGCTCAGAATCAAAATCCATTTTCAAGACTGACAATGTCTGTTTATCATGATTTGGATGGTGTTAGAGATTGGTTAATGCAGTATTTAAGTGGTGGAAAGAGTGTTTCTGCCTGGAGACATCCACAATTTCGCCACTGGAATTCTTTTAAAAGATCGTAAGAAATGTATTTGTAATTATGAGACAGGTAGTTATTTAATTTAATTTTCATTTATATTGGAAGGTCTTCATTGGCTCAATCACTTTTGGAGAAAGCAAATCGAGAAAGTTCTTTGAACTCTCAAAGGAAATGCTCAATTCTACAAGAGTCGTTAAAATTAAGAAATTTATCCCTAAACAAACAAAGAAGGGCATCTATTTCAATTTCGAAGCTAGGATCGGCTAAGGTTACAAAACCCGATGTTTCCATCTGTGTCTCAAACCATGATAAGCATTCTGAAACAGTATGGCTTTTGCCAAAAGAATCCAACACTTCAGTTTACCCTGCGAAACATTTAGCACATATTAAGAAAGTTAAAAAGAATACAACATCTGATTTGATGAGATGCAAGGGTATAGCTATTCGAAGTTGTAGTAAAGAAAGTGATTTAAATAGTGATTATGGGCCTCAGTTGTACGTATTTGGAACAGGTTGTCATAAACTACGCCCCAATTCCATAAATGTTTGAATAACATAAACTTAAGTCTTTTTGTCCCGTAAGTGTGTTAGTTCGTTAAAATAATGACTTGTAGCTATGTGTAGAGTGAGGTAAAATAGACACCATACTGTAAAGATAAGTGCATCTATCTACCAAGTAAAATATGCAAACCAAATAATCATGTGCCAGCTCCCTACACTGCTGCACTAGGGCACTATGAGGGCAAGGCAAAGAACAGATTAGGTCCAAAGTTCACCATAAATGTGTAGACAAAATGGGTCTCACTTAAAATTTAACACGCGGAAGATAGGGAACTGACACACTTATGTGTAACATAATTATAAACTAATGTAATCAAGTTGTGCCTCAATGTTTCATATTTAGAGGTCTCCACCCAGTTGCCTACAGTCCATTCTTCCACTCTATTCACCCTACATTATTGCCCAGCATAAACATTTACATTCCCAGTGTCCCTGTTTAGCTCATATTCATACCAATTTGACATTTTTGTATGTTTATACATAAAATGTTATTTAAATTTATTAAATTGTTCGGCTTGTTTGAACGTGTGTCTTTCATTCAAGTAGTAGTTTTGCAAATCATATTTTGGTATTTTTTCAGCCCTATTTCTGTGTAAAATTCAAATACCGTTGTGGCATATTAAAACTGGAATCTAGTTACTCTTGAATTTCGTAACCACAGATAGTAAACTGCAACATGCATGAACCTCTTCGTGGTGGAAGGTGCCTCCCCACGCTGGCTAATCAAGGGTCTGCTTCTTTTAGCCAAGGTATGTGGTATTATAGTGCTGAAGGCTGAATGGTACCGTATAAGGCGACACCCCGTGGTATTCTAGCCTTCCGGGCCCGGGACAGAGGATTAAGGTGCGGCGCCTATTTACTTATCTTTTCCCGTGTGATCTGTATGAATTCCTCAAATAACAAAAACCAAAAACAATCGAGCAAGGGTCTGTCTTTCACGGCACCCAGCTCTAATCAGGGAAACGCTGTATCTTCGGGTGCTACCCTCCCTTATACAAGCTCAGGTCATGGGTTAGTCTTGGGCCAGAATTGCTAGGGTCTGCCTCAGGCAGTGCCCAGCATTTGTAGCCGGGAACCACCGGAGACAACACTTAGACTAAGGTAAGTAAGGTAAACGCTTCCAAGGCTCGCAATCGTAAGAGGACTAGCGTCGCAAGACTTTCAGAAGTTGACAGTAATTTCTGTATTAAAGGGAAACTCCTCTTCCAACAAGAGGCCAAGGGAGTTTGACCAGGGTTCTCAGAGCTCTGAGCAACAGGCTCCCAAAAGGCCAAAAGCTCAGACCTTCAGTGAAGCTGTCAGTTCGATGATAATGGCTTTCCCTCAAATTGTATAACTGATGAGAAAATGGCCACCATTAAGCGTGGGGTTCTGCAGAGGATTGATGGAACACCCTCGGGTGACCTTTTTCCTCGATTCTGGAACTTCCAGCTGAAGGGGTACCTTAATTTACCTGCGCAAGGATGACTACGCAGGTAATTGGTTATGCGAACAGGTTTTTGGTGGAACGAGGCTTTTAGTAAAATAAGCCGGTGACCTGCCGAAACCTTTTAAGGTCGCTCTCCGCCCAAGGGACGTCTGGACGAAGGACTGTAAAGTCCTTCTAAAGCGTCTTCAAACCTTCAACGGGGCACTCAATACCAACTGTTGGAAGGTTATTAGCAAGGTGGAGGAACCGACTGCTATCCGTTGGATTTTTCAAAAGGATGGATAGTCGGTCAATGCCATAAGGAGGCTGGATTTGTTTGCCGAAACAGGTCTGGACAGGGGTATCTTTAAGATACTTCATAAACCAAACCAAGCTAAAGTCGTAAATGTAGCAGGGTGTGAGGTTAATCCCACACTTGTAACTGTATCCGAAACTAACAGCTCGGTAATTTCAGGATTAGAAGATTTATCACCCCTGATAAGCGATGACTTTGAAGAGGACACGCTGACAGAGGACCTCTAAGTCTTCAGCCTTTCGGACCCTGAAGAGGTCCATAACATGGCAATAGTGAAGGAGACTGGTGGAACTAATAAAACCTGTGGGAGTGGTGTGGTTCCCACACTCTCCGCTAGTGAGGGTGGACACGCTGGTCAACCTCCAAACTAGGCCCGTCGTTATGCACATTAAGGTGGTACAGATATATCTTCACCATTAATTTGTAAGGCAGCCTCCGCTGTACTTTGTTGTAGGCTTGCTAAGGAGCAGATTGACGTTGCTCTTATTCGGGAACCCTGGATTGCCAATGGGAAAATCCTTGCAGGTGATGTCTATTATGACTTTAAGTCTGCTTCGCCCAGAGCTTGTGTATTGGTACGCAAGGGCCCTTCCGCTTTCAATCTATCACTTAAGGGACACCGCCGTGGTTAAAATCATCTCCTCTATTACTGACGGGAATCAGGAACCCACGCTTGCATCTGCTTAATTACTTCCCTTACGATGATGCGCTGCCCCCCCCCCCTACAATGAAACTCCTTCGCTGGCTAAACGTTGTTTGTTACGTGTCGAGAAAAAAGACTATTCCGAAGGAATGGACCGAAGCTAGAGTTACACTTATCCACAAAGGCAAAGATAAGCCGGAAGATGACCTGAACTCTAACAGACCGATATCAGTCACGTCCGTCTTGTACAAGATATACGCTATGTTGGTGCAAGAGCGTCTGAGTACCGAACTCGAGACAGCTGACTGTTTACATGAGGCTCAAGGTCGTTTTGTACGAGATCGTGGAATAGCTGACAATCTGTTTGTCTTAACTCAACTAATAGAAATTTCAAGGCATCGGAATGTGGATGTGTTGTTGGCTTTTCTCGACATAACTAAGGCGTACGATAGTGTGGACAGGGACCGGTTGTGGACAAGTCTTAGAGCGAAAGGTGTTACTATGAACAGTCTCGAGGTCATTCAAAGCTTGTACAGAAGTTGCACGTATACTTATACTCTTCACGAAGTCACAACCCCACCCATTGAAAGTCGAATTGGACTCCGTCAGGGTTGCCCTCTCTCTCCGTTATTATTTGTGGTTTTTTGGATGAACTTGCGGTTAAATTATCTGCCTTAGGAGTGGGTGCTTGTATCCCAAAGTACAACGATGTGGAAGAGTTAGTGGATGGCGAATTTACTGTAATTCCGTGTTTGATGTACTCTGACGATATTGTGTTGATATCAAATAACAGAGAGGATTTACAGCTACTTTTGGACGGGTGTACGACGTTCGCTGATCAAAAGGGATTGGTTCTCTTTTAGTACGGAAAAGTCTAATGTAGTATGTACTGCCTATTTTATCACGGCCGGAGCTTTCGATCGCGATTTTTTACTCCAACATAGCCCATTGGAAATTGTGGAATCGTACAAGTATTTGGGAGTTGAATTATCCTCAGGAAGAAATTATCTTGAAAAATGGGAGGACGGCTTAATTTCTAAAGGAAATAAACTCCGGTGGATGGTTCGTAATCTAGCTGAGAAATCTTATAATTTGTACTCAGTGGCTCGAACTCTGTGGAAAACGGCCGCTGTACCGGTACTGATTTATGCAAATGAAGTTTTAGATGTATCGAAAACCGTTTTGTATTATCTCGAGTATGCTCAACGCGAGGTGGGTCGATACGCCTTGTGTGCTGGCCCCATGGCGGCGCACGTAGCGATTACGGGAGAAATGGGATGGAGCCTCATGCATGGTGGAGCGGGAGGCGCGTAGCAAACTAAAGTACATTGGCCGTTTAAAATTTATGGCTCCTCACCGTCTAGCGAAGAAAGTCTATGTAAATACCAGAAATTGAAGCCGATTCAGTACCCGATTTATAAGACGAGCCGCTATACTTGATCGTATGTACGGTGTTGGAACTGAAAGATCTAAAGCGCAGTCTGAAACGCAATGGAACACTTAAGTTGACCAAGATGTGAAGCGTCACTCGGAGCTAATTTAGGAAAAGAAAGTTGCTGGTCACCATTCACTGCAAGCCTAGAAATCTAAAGGGAAACCAAGCGCCGAAGATTTCTACGATGGTAGTTTTGCGGGTGGCCTACTGTTTCAAGCTCGAACAGGAGCCTTGTTGACAGGTGAACGTTGTGCTAGATTATTTAGCTCATTGACAAAATGCGTTCAGTGTGGAGATGACTTAGAAAACTTGGAACACGTGCTGTTTGGTTGCTCGTCATTAGATAGTTTCGAGGAAATACGAAATTGGAGGGAGGAGTCCTTTTTTCTGTCAGTGGAAGATCTTCTGGGTTTATCCGGGAGACAGTGGAACCCTCCTTTTCTCAAACATCTCCTAAATAAATGGCATTGGGGAAAAACTCGTGTTTTACAAAAGAAGATTTAAGCGTCATCGCCTTAAATTAAACTCAATTGTTTTAATATTAATATTACTTTTAATTTTTAATACTTGTTTTTTGTTGTTGTTCTGCTATTATTATTTTTAAAGTCCCAAAAGTGTATTCTTTTGTATGTGGTTGAGCTCCCCTAAGCGGAACCGTCCTGTTTTAAAAGGACGCGTTTTTCTGTACGCAAACCGATTAATAAATTCCTTCATTCATTCAATTGGTTGTGACGCGAACTATTGAAATAAAAAGTATTTCAACGAAAGAATCAAACACAAGGAGTGCGCAGCTAGCCTTTAAACACGCTAACGAAGGGTTGTGTACGAAATTCATTGGACGAGCGTCACGAGCCTTTACGCTGAACGTTTTACGGGCGGGGGGGAGAGACAATTTCCGTATTTTCCCCTTCCGACGGCAGCAGGCGCTAAAGCGTCTAGCCAATGAAAAACGTACACAAGAGATTCCACGACTTTTGACGGGTTGCGTTTTCCTTGTGTGGGGTGTTGTGTTTGTTGCTCCTAGCTGACACAGCCGCCATTTTGTTTGGGACTTCGCGATCTTTTCAACTTGACGCAAAAATCGCGAAATCTTATAATTAGAATTTTTCTTGCTAGACCGTTTCTTATAATAAGGAAAATATCTTCTCCACTTGACGTACCCCTGATTTTTAATAGCTTTTTATATAAAATACGAGAGGTCGCGTGATTACGTTAGATTCATCGTGCAGTTAAAGTTATAGAGCGCGCGCATATTTTTGTTTTTGTTGAGCTCGCGTGAAAACGCACGAGACCCTCTACACGGAAATATTAGGAAGCGCGCACCCCAAAAAATAACACTTTTAATACATGTATGCGTATATTATAGCGAAAACTATTCTTTTCGTCCCAACAAAGATAATATAACTACGTACCCTAGATTCGAAATCAAGGTCCTTGCACGTAAACGCAGGCTCTTACTGAGTTCCCGGCATCTAGTCAAAGATAATTTAAACTCGTACCCTAGATTCTAAATCACTCTCTCGTGCGTTGCCGATAGCGTTTACCCACTTCCCGGTGGAACTCAGAAAAAATTCGCTCCATGGTTTGCGCCTTACCGCAACCGATGGAGCCCGATTTTTCTGAGGTCACATGCCGGAAAAGGGTAAACGCTTCGTAACAAAACCGTCAATGGGAAAGCTTTCAGTATTCGAATATAGGGTACGAGTTTAAATTATCTTTGATCTAGTTAAAACGTAAAGTTTTAGTGAAAATTGCGCCGTGGTTTTTGACGCGGTTTTCAAGATACCAGATATTTTTGCGTTATATTGTTTTAAAACAATAATGGATCATGCCTGTAGCTCTAAAAATGTTTCTAAACGAAATAAAACTAAAGGTGAGTAATATAGTCTTGGGTTATCTATTGAAATTCCTTATTTCTCACCCTGCTATATGGAGCCCGATTTTGCCGACTTCCGGCGCGAACTCAGTGAAAGCCTCACGAGAAAACGAGCTATCGAGAAACGCCATGATTTCGAATCTAGGGTACGTAGTTATATTATCTTTGGTCCCAAAGCGAGCGAATAGTTTTGGCCAGCGTGGGAAATAAGGCGGTGGCAGTGGGCAAATGACCAGTTTAAAAATTGCCCGGACCAGTTTATTAATTAACTGGACCAATTAATTAATTCGAGGTGTAGGTCCAAATGTTATATTATTAGTCTTTGGGTTTGAAGGTCTGTGCAACGGCGACTGTGGCATATTTGTACACTCCAATTCGAATTAACTAGGACTATGGGAGTAGTGGTTTTAGGCAATCGAGTCGGGTATCGAGTACGAAATTTATTTTCATCGAGTATTCAAGTTGAGTCGAGAAATCGAGTACTTGATTAAGGGAAAATTTTCTTATTCGAGTCATGTAATTAAAAAAACCTCGAGTAATAACTTTAACGAGTAGGGTTATCGAGTATATTTGACTAGAAGCTGGTCTTATTCGAGTAATTATGAAATTAAGTATAAACTAACTTTCAATGCTGAAAAATATTTCTTTAATTAAATGAACCACAATTTTCAGAACTTTGGTAACCTTATTGTGACTAGTGGGATATAAAAAGACTAGTATACTAGGCTAATAGCCTAACCATAGTAATTAATAGTAAAGTAACCATAGAATATACTTTTTTTTTATTATTAATGTACCGTCTGTCCGTATATTGCTTAGGAAGTTAAGACTCCTAAGTTCTAACGCCAGCCGACATCCGAATTCCTGAAGTGACACTCCAAACCAAAACCAAAACTTAATAATATTGTTTGAAAAAACACCGCACAGACGCACTAGGTATTAAAAACCGTGATCCACCCCCAAGGTCATTCAAAGCATTTGTTGTTTGTACGGCTTGTAGGTACCCTTTATTATTTCCACCCCAAAAAAGTTGCAAAAACCCGTCTTTGAACTTACAGCAGCTTATTCGAGTAATCAGATACCCGACTATTCAACTTTTTGGTCTCGATAATCGACGAGTGTTTTCCAATTACATATTCGAGGTCCAGTTCAAGTACTCGATTTAAAAAAATGCCGAGTAATCGATGATGTTCGAGTACTCGCACCATAGAAATAGAAATGAGACTAGAAGCAAGATTAAACTGTGGTGAGGTGTACGAGTTTGAAGGCTGCCATGAGAGTGGAATCGTCAGTATTCTTTGTGGGAGCACGCCATCTATTTAAAAAAAATTAAAGTTTATTTTTTTTTAATAGATGGCGCACTCCTGCGTGGATTAGTAGTAGATTCCACTCTCATGGAAGCCTTCTAGCTTGCCCGTTTCCCTTGAGATTACCAGATAGCGCAGTGGTTCTAGTCTCATTTCTATTTCTATGACTCGAACAGCCCTAGAATTCACCCTATTAAAAACCGTTTTATTTATTCTAGGCCAGGGGGGACGGTCACCTGTCCACTTTCAAAAAATCCTTGTTTCCCACCCTGGTTTTGGCCAATTATTTTATAGAAAGAGCTATACATTGAGTTGGGAATATTAATCTAGAGATCCAATCCAATCTGCTCCCCGCGAAACAAGTTTTTGAAAAATACGAATGTGCCGTCTGCTCTAAAATGACCATCAAACGTTATCATATGATCCGTGGCGCCATCCATTATTTTGAAGAAAAAAAAATCTTTTTGCTTGAAAACGCATCTTATTTGAACGAACCATTGAGAGATAGACGGCGCCACGGGTAGAATGATAACGTTTTCTCGTCATTTGGGACGCCGATGGGAGCAGACGACAGTATTCTTATTTTTAAAAACTTGTTTCGCGAAATACTGAAATCCGACGTTTTGATTGGACCTCTAGATTAATATTCCCAACTCAATGGAGCTATATATTGAAGGCTTGAAGCAGACGATTTTTAATTTGTTCAAAAATGGCGGGAATTTCAGGAGCTTCTAGGTTGTTACCATTATTTATCTCAGAAATTTTTTTGTTATGTTGCTTTATTTATTTTTTATTGATCTATTTTACAGAAATGTGGAAGACGTTGAAAAATTAATAGAGAAAGCCAAACTTGATGTGAATGACTTGTTAAAATACAGCCAAAGTCTTACGTGTGGACATAATACAGATGATAGTTCAATCATTCTTTTAGAACTAAATGATTCTTTAATAGATAAATTAAAGAAAGGAGACGAGTAATTAAATTAAATCAATCATATTGTTTTAATTTTGACAATAATGCAAATAAATTATTATAGAATAATAATTCGTGGAGAAAAAGATGAATCCGCAGTCCTTTGTACCCGCAGTGAAACTTATGATATGAAAGAAGCGGAGACTTCAAATTCTCTATTAATTTTGCCAGAATTTACAATACCAAACAAGATTGAAGATAAAGCATTAACCCATAGAACTGTAGTTGAGAGAGAGGTAAATAATACCAAAAATTCTTTGTTAACAAGATACTAATTGAAATAATGCCTGTAGGTGTCAAATATATTTCATTTATATTATGAATTAAAAAAATGCAAACCTAGAATTGGAAAATTGCGACGTGTTCTTGAAGAAAATCCTTATCAAGGGCCAGAATATGAGGGAGAAAATGTTGGAAGCAAAGTATGTTTGCTTTTCTCAATTTTGAAAATTGTAACCTTCACTAAAAAGTGTAACAAATATAATTAACTTTGATTAGTACACTTTTGAAGATTTATTAAACATAATTCAAGCTAGCGAAGAAGAATTAACAGTTGCTCTGAACCAACTCCCGGCATTTTATATTAATGGTAATATAACAAATCTAAGTTGTCACATTTTAACTCCAATTTGCATTGTTTATTTAGGCCATTGGCGATGTCTCGATACTGAATATCAGTGTAGAATTATCAATTATATTTTCGACTTTATTGATTCAAATTCAATTTCAATAAATGATATTCCTATAAAGACTGTGATTGACATGTTAGATGAATTAGCTCCAAGGGAGATATTAGAACGTTGTCTTGATATTTATACTGAACCATCACCAAATGATAAAGGTATGTTTGTGTTCACAAAAATTTTATTTCAATAAACGTGTTATAAGCATTAACACCATTTTATAGATATTTATCAATTAAAGGAAGTTAAAGTTTGCCAGTTCTTTGCAGAGGTTTTATTAAGATCTTCAGGAAAGGTACTTTTATATTCTACAATTCAGCTGTTTATTTTTAATATCTTAGTGAAAAAATTGTAGTTTCATTTACAAGAATTTTTGGAATCATGGCAAAAAAGTGTTCCTGAAGGTTTACAGACTAGACTTTCTCAATTACAGGTATTTTTTTATATTTATTTAAGTAATACGAACTGTTAATTGTTGTAATTTTGTATTTAAGGGTCTTGCGTTAACGGATCACTCTAGTAAACCTGAAACTGTTTTTTTTTACCCTGTCTGGGATTTACCTGAACAAATAAATGAAAGGTATTATTTTTTATTTTAAAAATTTTTGTAGTTCAGAGTCACTAAAACTTTTCTTTTCCATATAAGATTTGATATTTTATTTAAACAACGAACTAAATGGGCGTATGATGATATTCGGCCATATATTGAGTAAGGATTACTGTCCTTAATTTTCCTTTCAGAAAACTGATTGATTTATCTCTTTAAAGGGACTTAGCAACGGAAGGCCTAAATGTTAACGCTCTTTTAACAAAATATTCAAGAGCATCTGTGTTAAATGGAGTTAAAATGTACAATTCAAAACATTCCATTAAATAAATATTTTTGATGTATCGAGTTCAGTCACTTAATAGACAATACCTTCAAAGTGTTAAACATCTGTAACTTTCATAACTCATGTCAGAGTTTTAACTTTTTGAATTAATTTTACTTTGTTAATGAGTTAAATATTATGGCTAAAATTCGAGGAATAAATTTTTAGAGTCGTTATGAATTCTTGAGTTAAATGGGGCAAGAAAAACTTAAATGATAACTTCTGTGGAAATTAAGATAAAAGATTGCTGTCCGTCGGAAGCCAAACGAGTTGGGTGAAAAGGGAAGCTTCGGAAAGCGACCCTAGAGAAAAGATTGCTGTCCGTCGGAAGCCAAAGGAGTTGGGGGAAAAGAGGAGCTTCCGAAAGCGACTCTAGAGAAAAGATTGCTGTCCGTCGGAAGCCAAACGAGTTGGGTGAAAAGGGAAGCTTCGGAAAGCGACCCTAGAGAAAAGATTGCTGTCCGTCGGAAGCCAAAGGAGTTGGGTGAAAAGGGAAGCTGCGGAAAGCGACTCTAGAGAAAAGATTGCTGTCCGTCGGAAGCCAAAAGAGTTGGGGGAAAAGAGGAGCTTCCGAAAGCGACTCTAGAGAAAAGATTGCTGTCCGTCGGAAGCCAAACGAGTTGGGTGAAAAGGGAAGCTTCGGAAAGCGACCCTAGAGAAAAGATTGCTGTCCGTCGGAAGCCAAAGGAGTTGGGTGAAAAGGGAAGCTTCGGAGAGCGACTCTAGAGAAAACATTGCTGTCCGTCGGAAGCCAAAGGAGTTGGGTGAAAAGGGAAGCTTCGGAAAGCGACTCTAGAGAAAAGATTGCTGTCCGTCAAAAGCCAAGGAGTTGGGTGAAAAGGGAAGCTTCGGAAAGCGACTCTAGAGAAAAGATTGCTGTCTGTCGGAAGGCAAAGGAGTTGGGTGAAAAGGGAAGCTTCGGAAAGCGACTCTAGAGAAAAGATTGCTGTCTGTCGGAAGGCAAAGGAGTTGGGGGAAAAGGGAAGCTTCGGAAAGCGACTCTAGAGAAAAGATTGCTGTCCGTCGGAAGTCAAAGGAGTTGGGGGAAAAGGGGAGCTTCGGACCCAACGAATTTGCCCTTGGAATAACGTATGTTAAATCATTGGATGGTATAATATTTGACCCGGGTTTTAATATTGCGCGCCTTTTAAAAATTAACAATAAGAGTGGATTATCTGCCAGAAAAAAAACAGAACTTGAAAGGCTTAAGATCCATTGCGGTATTACCACAAAGGCCAAGTTTCAAATAAGATAAGCAATAGCTGTGTACAGATATTTTCGATTTTTACTTTGTTTTATCTTTACCAAATAAACAGTAATGTTTGGTAAACTAAATTATTTCTCTCGCTTTTCTTTCTCTACTTGAGTTTAATTAATCTAAGCCTAATTAACCACTGGATTTGCAGCTCGCTCCGCTCAAGTCTTTGGGGGCTGTTCACAAATTACGTAACGCAGAAAAACCACTTTTTGGACTCCCCCCCTCCCCCTCGTAACAAAGAGTAGCAAATGGAAAGACCCCTCTTCTTAAATTACGTAACAAATATCAAACTCCCCCCCCCCCCTTAAATTATTATAGTACGTAACAACTAATATGCTGGTAATAAAGTACAATAAGATCAGGTACTGTACTAAATTTTATTGTTTGTAATTATCATTTGAAATTACAACTGTATTTTTACGCAACTCTTTATACCCATGGGTATGAAATTCTTTTAAACGTGAGTAAACCAATGAAAATACAAATGTTTTTAATAATTGTGACTATTTCTGAAAATGGAGAAAATTTTATTTTACGATATTAAAAATAGGATGTGTTACGTAACATTTCAGTGAACCCTCCCTCCCCCCACGTAACATTTCGTAACGCTTGCCAAAACCCCCCTACCACGTTATGTAATTTGTGAACAGCCCCTTGTTGAAAATGCCGTTTTCGGTTTTTGCGATGACCTAGTAAAACCTTAAACCGTAATTGCCTATTGTTATTGGGATTCGCAAATTCATATTCGTAGCTTGTTCGTCGGTGTGGCTCGTGTGCGTTGCTCTGGTAACGCGTAAAGGTCGGCCATGACATTAAAAAGCCAATGCCTCGTGATCTGTAACGTGAAATTAATGTCATGATGGTCGTTAAAAGGCGGGGCTTAGCTACGAGGTATGGGAAAGTTTCGTTTGTCCGACTTCTCATTTGACCGGGAGAGTTTCATTTGGCCGACCACAAATAACACGCTACGCCGAGAAGTGGGACAAATGGACAGTGCATTTTGAAGACTGAACATTTTTCCGTCTACTCATTTGGCCGACTGCTCATTTGGTGGTTGGATACTAGGTTCGTTTGGCTAGGTACTGTCCTCTAGGTTGCGTTTTAGAAGGCCCAGCTTGGTTATAAAGAACGGGGCTGGGGGGCGCCGGTCCGGCTTCACTGTTACGTCTCAGAAAAGGGAAACACAATACATGTTACCATAAGTCTATAATATTATTCCATAAGTTTGTCACTTTGGGGAATATTTTACAGAGAACTATGATGTTACCTATCATGGCTATTAGTCAGGGCCGTTGCAAGGTACAGACAAAATAGGCACCCGCCGGTAATGCCAAATGAATTGTTTCCCTCAATTTTCCATCTTCATTTGAAAGATTTTACTTTTGACTAGGGACAGTAAGATACGCTTATTTTCTTTAAGTGACACCGTGAATTAATTTAGCAAAATAACAAAGCTACTAGCCTTTCTGAAACTGACGCGAAACTACCTATTGCAGTTCGATATTAACTATAGAAATGTAAACAAGGTGGAAATTTCTTTTTTCTACACCTTTTCGGCGTTCACTGAAAAACCAAATCTGTGCCTCTCTTTTGTCGCTGTCACGGGCATAATAATATAAAAATTGACGTCAGGCGCCAATACTTATAATATATTGCCCGTTCTATAAGTCAGCCTAACACTAAAGACATAGTATAGGACAGGCTATAGTATAACAGTCGGTCAAATGAGCCGTTCATTTGGTCGACTAAGCAGTCGGTCAAATGAACAGTTGGCCAAATGAGCAGTCAGCCAAATGAGCAGTCGGCCAAATGCACCCCACCCCGAGGTATGCCCACGACGCTACGAGCAAGCACCCAATTCTTTTTGGGTTTCTATTTTATTACTGTACATTCAAATTCCGTCAATCTGAAAATATTTGGAAAGCTTTGGGTTGATGTTGGGAACAGAAGCGGATGCTAGATTCACAGATTGGGGCGGAGCCGGGTATAGGCTACGCAGGGTATTTAATAGTTTTCGTTTTAGTTGGGGCCCATACATCGATTTTAACTCCAACGCGGGTCATGTACCCTAGGAAGATGATGACTAGACATCAGATTTGGTTTTTCAGCGAACACCAAAGATAGGAGCGCCGCTCTCTTAAGTTAGCACGAAAAAAGAGGAGCACAGTTTTGGTTTTTCAGTGAACTCCGAAAGAGAGGAGCGCCGCTCTCTTAAGTTAGAACGAAAAAAGAGGAGCACAGTTTTGGTTTTTCAGTGAACTCCGAAAGAGAGGAGCGCCGCTCTCTTAAGTTAGAACGAAAAAACAGGGGCACAGTTTTGGTTTTTCAGTGAACTCCGAAAGAGAGGAGCGCCGCTCTCTTAAGTTAGAACGAAAAAACAGGGGCACAGTTTTGGTTTTTCAGTGAACTCCGAAAGAGAGGAGCGCCGCTCTCTTAAGTTAGAACGAAAAAAGAGGAGCACAGTTTTGGTTTTTCAGTGAACTCCGAAAGAGAGGAGCGCCGCTCTCTTAAGTTAGAACGAAAAAAGAGGAGCACAGTTTTGGTTTTTCAGTGAACTCCGAAAGAGAGGAGCGCCGCTCTCTTAAGTTAGAACGAAAAAACAGGGGCACAGTTTTGGTTTTTCAGTGAACTCCGAAAGAGAGGAGCGCCGCTCTCTTAAGTTAGAACGAAAAAACAGGGGCACAGTTTTGGTTTTTCAGTGAACTCCGAAAGAGAGGAGCGCCGCTCTCTTAAGTTAGAACGAAAAAACAGGGGCACAGTTTTGGTTTTTCAGTGAACTCCGAAAGAGAGGAGCGCCGCTCTCTTAAGTTAGAACGAAAAAAGAGGAGCACAGTTTTGGTTTTTCAGTGAACTCCGAAAGAGAGGAGCGCCGCTCTCTTAAGTTAGAACGAAAAAACAGGGGCACAGTTTTGGTTGTTCAGTGAACTCCGAAAGAGAGGAGCGCCGCTCTCTTAAGTTAGCACGAAATATTTTCTTCTTGCGATGACGTCACTTCGTTACTAGCTCTCAGTAAAATATTCCTCAAACTGACAAACTTTTGTAACAATATTATTGACTTATGGTAACATGTATTGCGTTTCCCTTTTCTGAGACGTAACCAGCCTTGGAAATAACGGTGGTCAGGTGGTCAAAGACCAGTAAATTAATTGATCAGACCAGTTTATTTATTCAAAATTTGGGGGGTCACTGGTCACCGTGTCCAGTTTATTAATTCGAAATAATAACTAAAAACAGAAGGTGACCAGTTTAATAATTCCAAATAATAGGAGATGACCTATTAATTCAAGGTTTATATCAATTTGGATTTCCCTATTCACTGGATTTCTATGTACAGCGACTCCTCTTACTACCGCCGGGGCCGCCCGTCGAGGTTTTATGTAGATTCCCTTCGCTCGCATCCCTCGAACGAGTCGAACTGTCTAACCCCCCTCTGGCCTCAAACCCTCAATCCTCTAGTCTCGCTTTCCCCCGAGTACGGTAGGCTACCTGGCTACGCGGTAACGGACCGGGGACGCTGGAGTTACGGGGCCTAGAGAAAGAGAGGTAATACGGTAAATTACGAGGGTCTTCTAGGCTCTGGTAGTAGTCTTAGGTGAGATAGTACACTATTGTACTATTCTGGTCGTACTCGTATTTTAAATACGTGTAAAGTTAATGTTACCAACATAATCTAACTTCTAAACATGTAGTATATGTTTTTTTAGGCATATAAATGACATCAGAACATTTTATATAAGACCAGTTTAATAATTCATAAGCAAGGGGGTCACTGGTCATAAGGACCAGTTTAATAATTCATATGCTAGGGGGTCAGTGGTCATAAGGACCAGTTTAAAAAAAACCATAAGCCTGTACGTGTACTCAGTCTCTTATTAACGGGATTTTTGAGCATTGGGATGTTTTGAAATTTAATAGAGCAAAGTAAACCTAAAACTCAACAAAACGTACGACGGTCAGAATACACACAATCCTTCTAATGTGTTAAGTTTGTTTGAGCTATTCACAGCAACCTGCAACGCCGGTATCACAACCAATATATATCCACGGCCACACATAATTGTATTTACTCTTATTTGTTACTTCTAGTCATACTTTGAAAGCATCGAAGATTCTTTCGATCAGTGTCACTCTTATTTTTTACTTCTGATCACACTTATTGGTTAATTCTGGTCAGACATTGAGTGTCACACTTATTTCTTCTGGTTATACGACAAAGACTAGTTCGACAATGTCATACTTAATTAACACCTAATTGTTACTTCTGATCACACCTAATTGTTACTTCTGATCACGCCTAATTGTTACTTCTGATCACGCCTAATTGTTACTTCTGATCACACCTAATTGTTACTTCTGATCACGCCTAATTGTTACTTCAGATCACGCCTAATTGTTACTTCTGATCACGCCTAATTGTTACTTCAGATCACGTATAATTGTTACTTCTGATCACGCCTAATTGTTACTTCTGATCATGCCTAATTGTTACTTCTGATCACACCTAATTGTTACTTCTGATCACGCCTAATTGTTACTTCTGATCAAACCTAATTGTTACTTCTGATCACACTTATTTGTTACGTTGAGTGTCACACTTATTTCTTCTGGTCATACGCCGAAGACTAGGTCCATCAGTGTCATTCTTAATTGTTACTTCTGGTCGTACGTTGAAAGCGCGGCGCACTCTGCACGGCCTTGAAAAACGCTAGAGGGAAACGGGTGCGTAGACCTCTATAAACACGGGGATTTACAATGTTGGAAATTGCGTAGGTACGTATACGCTGTCCAAAAACCTTACTTACAATTAAAATTAAGCAACGTAATTGCAATTCTAGGTTATATGGAAACCACAGCTATTAAAAAATATAACTTTCGTGAAAATAGGACTTAAGTTAAGGAACGTTATGTCGATTTTCAGGCGGAAATATAAAACCATGAACATTGGGGTCCCTTAAATTACCCCGAAAACCATACTTAACATTAATAGTTACTGATATAACCGAAGGGATAGTTCCGCTGAATCCTAACCTATCCAATAATATTTTTTTAACGTTACCGGACTTAATTTTTAACAAAATATCAACCACACAAAGCCAAACTACCGAAAACTGTAAATTGGGCAAATGACCAACTTCTTGGGCTACGATTTCAAAAATTCATGAAAGGCTATCAATGACGATATATGTACACTCGAACGAGATATCATTGACTCTTCTAGCCCTAACCGTTGAAGAGATATGCGCGACACGGCGGCATCGGCATCGGCATCGGCAACGGCTACACTGTACGTGAAACTAATACACACAAATCCTTAGGATTGTGTGTAAAAACCAAGAACAATACAGAATACATTTAATTTTATTTAGTTTTCTAAATACAAATTCTTCATCCTCTAAGTTAACTTGCACGGATTTTTCATTAAAAAATATTCGACAATTTAAATATTCAATTGGGGGGCTCCGGAGCCATGGTAACCATTTATAGATAAGACCATTTCTAAATTATCTTTGGTCCGGCACTTAAATAAAAGATCTACAAGGAAATCGCCAAGAAGTAATCATAGAAATAGAAATTAGACTAGAAGCACGATTGGATTGGGCGTGGACGTACCAGCTAGAAGGCTGCCATCAGAGTGGAATCGCGATAGTCGCGCCATCTCATAGAAACAATTTAAACTAAATAAGTAAATATGGTCACGTGAAATAACATAAAACAGATCGTAGGCAACGTATTAAAAACTTTTTTTTTATTTATCTGACATTATATTAAGTTATTTAAACAGCTTTAGGAAAATCATAAAAATCTCAAAAATCTACTATATCTACCGTGTCACCCTTAAAGTCACACGTTAACATTGCGCAATCATTGTAAGTCTGAAATACCACAAATCATCACAGTTTAACTAAAATTTAATTATTTCAGTGTGGTTTAAAATATGCCTACATGAGATTCCAAAATCTTGGTTTCAGTGTCTTTTAAACTATCATCAGTATTAGTCAAGTCAAATTGAGTGGTTTCCGGTAGTTCACTTTTACCGTAAGTTTTCTAAAATAACCTCTGATAAATATGCAAACTAAATAACAATTACTCAAATCAATAAATTGGAATACTCTAGAAGATGTAAATATGCTTTGTTCTGGAAAAGATATTTTTGGGAGCTCTTTGAAATTCTTGTTTTAATAAAGAAATTATTCATATTTCAGTTAGTTTTTTATTTCAGAATGTATAGGGTAATTTTTACTTGTGTAGGTACAGCATTTGCTTTCAAATGGTGCCTTCCATTTTGAAAGTAAATTTCATCCGGCAGAAAATGTTTACTACACACAAAGCCATATGAAGTAATTGAAGATGGAGTCCAATTTTCGCGATTTACCGCTAAAACCCATTTTCCTAGTAATTCAGCATTTCTCAGAGGAAATCTTAGTGTTAAAAAAATCTCTTATTCCGAGATTATTATAAAATATTTTCTATAATGTTACATACGTATGAAATGATAATTTTATTTCTTTCCCAGATCTCTCTTTGCAATGTGAAAAAGCGCAGTTTTTAACCATTTTTGTTTGCGGATAGCAAAAACCGGCCTTCCGTCCAACGATTTTTTCCCCGGAACTACCTTCGAAAAAGAGCCCAATTTGGGCGGGAAACCGCCCATCTGGCAACTCTGGCCATTGTCTCCTGCTTAAAAATTATACTAAAAGTCACCAACAGATGGTATCTAAAGACTACGGCCTGCGGAAAGGTCAAGCACTTAGTACTAAAATGCTAAGAGAGCTCGCGCTCTTGGTCACGTGCCTTCCTCGGTGTCTGCTAGGTGTCAATTCAGTATTTTATGTTAGGCTTAGACGCCCCGAAATTTATATAGACCTTTATATACATTTTTATATCTATCGTTGCACCTCTAATCTAGCGTCTGCTACAGACAAATTAAAAAGTCATAAGAACGGTTTTTTTTTAAATAAACTTATAAAAATATAAGCAATCGATGCAAAAATTATATTAATATTAAAATTCAAGTATCATTATTTATAAAGTCAAGTTTATGAATAACGATGAGGAAAGCTAATAGCGTCTGTTTTGGCTGCTACTTATCTAGTTTTCGGTCGCGAATTCTGCGTTACCGCAATAACTCGATATTTTTCAAAATGCCCGCCAAATGGTACCACCAACTTCGATTGTAGCGCGTGGTCGAAGTTGGCTGAAATTGGGAATTAAGGATATCACGTGACACCCATCGATTTCGAAAACACCAATCAGCATTCAGCAAGACGCCGGGAGTAGTGGCGTACTCCTGTAATCCCAACTTCCCAAGCGTCTGGGAGGCAGAGTTTATGGATGGCCGTGTGAACTTGTGAAGACGACCACCAATCCCCCAACGGGTGGTCGGAATACTTCAGCCACGGGTGTCCCCACCCCTATCCCCACGTATCCCCCATTCCCCCCGTTGGCGTGTGCTGGTGTCTAAGGCCTTGGGTCGACACCGATGTGTGTATCTCAAAAAAAAGAAAAAAGACTCGAAAATTTTAGTCTTATTGAAGGGTCAATCATTTGACAGTTGACTCAAAAAAAGAATGCTTGAAAATTTTGGAAAAATATATTATTTAACTTAAATCTTCAGTTTCTTTTAAAGATTTAGAGGTTACTTTGTTTCATTGTCCAAAATATTTACCGATTGAGCTTCGAAATCAACCTCAAATTGAAGATTTACCTTCGGAGGCCAAGGGCTACGGTACTGGAACCGATATTACCGACAACTTACAACAAGATGTTAACTGTTCAAATAATATTCTAAAATGAGTTTAAAACTTGCTATTTTGACATTCCTGTACTTCATTCAAGGATTGCCATATGGCTTTCAAGACAAAGTCATTCCCCTTTATTTGCGTGATAAAGGTCTTAGCTATACTCAGTTGTCATTATCAAAACTACTATTGATTCCATGGTTCTGCAAGGCACTTTTTGCACCTTTAATTGACAAATTTTACACTCACTCCAAATGGCTTAAATTTAGCCTATATTCACTTGGACTGACGGCGCTATTCACAGCTGCTTTCTTGACTGAGAAATTTGTTTGCTTAGCCATCTCATTGTTTATCTTAAATATTTTCACGGCCATACAAGATATATCAGTCGATGCTCTGGCTCTAAATACCCTTCAAGAACACGAAGTAGGAAAAGGAAACACTGCTCAAGTGGTTGGCTACAAATTAGGTGCAGTTTTTGGTGGTGGAGTTTTATTCTGGATCCAGTCCAGATACAATCTGGAAGGGTTGTTTGTCACCTTGGCGATAGTCTATTTTGGAGCTGCGATAATATACAAATTTGTCGATCCAACTGTCAAAAAACCTGGGGATATAATTTCTCCAATAACTCCGTCTAGTGATCGCAGTCTTTTAACCACTTCCGATTATTTCAGTGGATTTTTAACTGCTGAAACAACAGCCATCGTACTTTTTATATTGACCTACAAGTTAGGTATGTATAAATAATGATTTTCTAATTAGATTTAGTGCGTAAAATGTTAACTGAGTTGAATTTTGCAGGTGAATCTGGTTGTTTATCAACATTCCCCGTTTACTTGGTTGACCAGGAAGTTAGCAAAGATTCTATAGTATTTTGGAATAATGTTATTGGCCAAACAGTTTCATTACTTGGCTCAGCATACGGGGGTATTTTGCTAAGAGATACAAAGTAAATATATTTGAATTTTCTTTCTTAAATGTGATATAGAAAAAAACCACATTTTTAAAAAAATTTACAGAAAAACAGTCTCTGTTTTGCAAAAAAGCTGCTTTATAAGGATTATTCCTGTATTTTTTGCGTGGCTACTAGTTCTCTGTTGGGAATCAACTACAAATTACATAATCACCAGTATTTTAACTGGTAATTTTAAAGAAGTCTCATCTTTCATAAAGTAAATTACGAGCTAATTGTTTACGATCTATTCTAGTGGCCAGTATCCTTATGCTTATTTCGTTGCAATTTATCGGAGGGGTCATATCAACAGCTACGTTCTCAATCATGATGATCTGCTCACAAGCTCAAAAAAAGACCATCAAAGCCACACATTATTCCACTTTGGCTTCGTTCGAAGTCTTTGGGAAACTTATTTTTGCTTCCTTCATTGGCACTGCTCTCGACATTTATGGTTTCCCTTATGTGTACTTTATTTTAGCCGTTCTTACTGTTGTCCCTATATTATTAGTTCCGGAGGTCCAGACCCCCTTTTTAGAGAAAAATGATTGATATGGTAATAACACCTTGACACTTTGTGTAACAAAATCCTGGTGGTTTTCTTACACGAAAATATAAAACAGCATGAAAGAAAATAAGACATCCCATGTCACTATTTTAACGATCAATTAATATCCCAACGATCAAATCAAATTAGTGTTGATTCTCTACAAAAAGAAATTCCTCCTGAACCAGTGACTTCTCACGTCTTAGAGATTTTTTCCTAACGGGGCATGCACTTTGAGGAATTTTATCCTTTTAATTTTGAGGTCTTTTAGCATTACTTTTTTGTGGTAAAGAAATTCGAAATAATTTCCCTAAATAATTCTATTATTTTACAGAAATAATAACGTAACAAGACTTTTTCATATATTTGAAGGAAATTTAGTAAACATTTTAATAATTTAATTTTAGTCATTTATAGCTGAGTTAATAATATAAAATGTAATCGAACAGTAATGCCAAAAGAATTTATATATATTTTTGAAATGGTTGAGTGGAAGCCCTGTTTCCAAGTATTACCGTTTTAATGCTCCAAAGGAAAATAGATTAATGTTCAGGTGGTTGTTAACATAATTGAAATTGAAATTCTTTTATGACTGGTTACTCAAAAAGACTAAGGTGCAGCATTCATCTTTTACTAATATTTTATGAATATGCCACTAAATTAGTACAAACAGGGTTGCCACACCACCTGGAAGAGTCAGGGAATTAAAATATGGGTCTAAAAATCAGGGAAAAGTCGGGGAATTTAATTTAGATTGCAAATAGAAAACCTTTACTAAAATTTAGGGTAAAGAATTCCAAATTTTCACACCAAATAAGTCAGGGAAAATGTTCGGAGATGGTCAGGGAATTTGAATGTGATAAAACTGGCCATCCTGACAAAGCTTCTTGCCTGATCAGGGAAAAGCGGGGAGTCTTTGAAACCAGAGAAATTAACAGCTATAAATATGGGAAGTTTTCGAATTGCATTCCCTATTATATCTAATTTTATTTCTATTCATGCTGTTTTAAATACATAAGCAGAAGTATATCAAATATTACTTGTAATATATTATTATATACTTCTGATATAACCAAAGAGTAATTTATTTTAGGAAAGAGTAAATTTGATAGGCACAATGAATACACGTATCAAAAGCGAAAGGTTATTATTTTTTATACTTAGAAAATGTTTAGGCCTGCGTATTTAATAATAGGATGTAGAATAAACTCAAATGTAATAATGGACTAGGTAGGATAATAGTCAACGTAAAGTCCAAATTCCTATCAAATGTGCTTAAAAAATAGGCCTAAATGTAGTTGTGATAGTTAATCTCGAGAAATAATTCAATGCAAACTTGGCAAGCTGTTCCACATTATTTATTTTTTACCAAAGTATTTAAGGTGCTCTTCCCAAAACAATATTCGCGTGGTATTTTCTATTTTTTAACATTTTGACAATTTGTTTATTTTGTTATAGCTGTTATATATTTAAATGTTAAAAAGTATATAATAAATTAAAGCTTTATATGGTTTGTTGTTGTTATAATGTGGCTTTTAAATTTTCGCCGGTGACCATTTGTCGAAAATGTGGTCCCTCCAGTTACCTTGAACCCCGCGGCTGACCCCTTAGTGCCGCCAATAAATTATTAAAGCCGATCCCCTCGAAATTTAGAGGTTTATAGTGGCTTTACTCTTTGTGGTACAACAACCTTCGAGCAGTCTAGATGGCTAGCCGAAAATTGCAACTTCTCCTCTTCTCTTTTACGTAGAAGAGTGGAGTTTAGACGGATGCGTCGTGGAGTGGCACCGGGCAAAGTGTGTAGATAGTTCTCAACTTGGGAGCGCGTCTGATGGAGCCCCTCAACATCGAATCACCCCTCGTAAATGACAACCAGTTTTTTGGTACGGTCCAAAACCTTGGCAACCAACCGGTCGGTCTATGGATAAGAGGCCCTGCAGCGCTGGCTTTTTAGGCTTTTTGAATGTATCGAAGATTGTGAAGCTGAGAATTAACAAACCCCAAGAGAATTGGAAAATTTATATATTTTTTCACAGATTTAACTGTAGCTTAGAAACTTAGATTACTAATACGTTTTGAGTCAAAGATTAACCAATATATGAGGTTTTATTTGCTCTTTAAATCATATCCGTTGGTTCTTTGGAAAGCTAATCTTTGACGCGTCTCGGAAATTAGGCGTATTTTTTAGGTTCTATTTGTTAAACGTTATATTTTTATTCCGTGTATGTCTGCTTTTATAATTTTGCCGAATAGCGTTTTTTATTCCCCGTTCTTAGCGATTCATATTGTCAAAAGTTCAAAACATTTTTGAGGGGTTCGACAAACTTTATTAAGTTTTGAGATGACGCGTTTTTTTTTTCCACATACACTGTCTTATTTACGCTCTTAAACTATGCAAATAATTTTCTAACGGGGTTTTTCTTTGACAGTCGCGTTATTGTCAAGGACGCGTAGTCTTTGGGTCAATAACCAGGGCTATTGAAAGTGTGAATAATAGACATACGTTAGGTTTTGTATTTTTCCATCGCAAGTTTATGAACACTAAGGGGGCGAATACGATAAGATTTGTCAGTGATAACGGTGGAAGTAAATAATATAATTTTTAGAAATATGTTGGTTCCTTTTTTTGCGGAAATATGGCAAGGGGGAAAAACGCGTTTTCAATTTCTTCGTGGCGAACAATCAGCTGTTTGCTTGTACTAGAGCAACGATTGGGTGTTTCCGCGATGACGTCGAATATGACGTAGCGAGGTAGTAGCGCGCAGATGCGGTGAACGCTTTTTCCTCCGAAAGGGGGGGCGCCCATAGCAACAACCGCAGTCAAAGCCCGTCGCCCGCGCGACCCGCGTTCGAGCCGGGAAATGTTATAATGGTGGTCGCGTTTCGTAGCTCGCTGGTAGGCTTAGAAGCTCCCGAACGCCTTTGTTTCGTTATTTCTAATTTTATTACTTAAAAAATATTATAGACCGTCCTAAAAATTTATAAGAGGAAGTAGACGGAATTTTTCAACGGCCCTAATGTTAACGGTAAGAATTAGTTTGTTTTGCCAAGAGAGTAGCTTCGCGCGAATCGGAACTAGTTCCTTTGTTAGGCTTAAAGCATGTCGACGCGGGTGAAAGCCCAGGCGATGCCCCTAGCTCGTACGAGATCGTTGATCGCTAACATCAATGGCAGCTCGGGCGCGGCGACTCCTAGTGATTCTTCGTCTTTCCTGCCGCAAATCTCCGAAAAAAGTGGCGGAAATTCAAATCGTTTGCCGGTCAGCGGGCTCGATTACAAGCCCACCTACCCGCCCATGAAGCAACTGTTCGAGGAACAACAAAACGGGACTTACCGCGGGTCCACCACGAATCACGCCGCCCAAAATGGCGTCAACTCGTCGCCCGGATACCGCCCCACCGTGGTTAAGTTGTCCAGCGCCGGTGTGGTGGACAGTACCCAAGGAACGGGAGACACGAACAATTCGGTAGACAGTTCCAACAACAAAAACGGTTCAACGACCAAGCCCAAGACTCTAGTAGCCACGCCGGACCAAGTCATGAAGCTTTACATGCATAAACTAACGCCGTACGAGCACGCGGAAATCTTCTCCTACCCGCAAATCTACTTCATCGGCGCCAATGCCAAGAAACGTCAAGGGACCATTGGCGCGCCCAACAACTGCGGCTACGACGACGACATGGGCTCCTACTTGCACGTTCCTCACGACCACATCGCCTACAGGTACGAAATGTTAAAAATTATCGGCAAGGGTAGTTTCGGGCAAGTGGTCAAAGCCTACGACCACAAGATGCACCAGCACGTCGCACTGAAGATGGTTCGCAACGAGAAGCGTTTCCATCGGCAGGCCCAGGAAGAGATTCGCATCCTGGACCACTTGCGCAAGCAGGACAAGGACAATACCATGAACATCATTCACATGTGCGAACATTTCACTTTTCGAAACCACATGTGCATCACGTTCGAGCTCCTAAGTATTAATCTCTACGAACTGATCAAGAAGAACAAATTTCAGGGCTTCAGCGTCCTCCTAGTGCGCAAATTCGCCCATTCGTTGCTGCTGTGTCTGGACGCTCTCCACAAGTTCCGCATCATCCACTGCGACCTGAAACCGGAGAACGTTCTGCTGAAGCAGCAGGGACGCAGTGGCATCAAAGTGATAGATTTCGGGTCCAGTTGTTACGACCACCAGCGAGTGTACACGTACATTCAGTCTCGTTTCTACCGGGCTCCCGAGGTGATACTGGGTGCCAAATACGGGATGCCCATCGACATGTGGAGCTTGGGCTGCATTTTGGCCGAATTGGTGACGGGCTACCCGCTCC